>NC_136502.1:19591174-19651174 GCF_053919585.1 Euprymna scolopes
CAGATTTGATGTATGTGTTTCATTTCAGATCAGGAGTGAAGGTCAATCCCAAAAGCTTGTTAAGACATGAAGCTTCCTCAAGAGGAAAGTCATTCATTCCAATTAGGGCATGATAAGGGTTAGAGTGATTATGAAAGGAGAGCAGCTTGGTTTTCGATGCATCAAAATTAACCAGTCACCTTTTCCCCATTGCATCATGTTCTTAAGATCAGAAAAGAGAGAATCAGAACAATCTTGATCATTGCAGGCCTCTGAAGTGCTGCCATAGATTTTGGTGCATAAGTGTCTACGAATGATCTAAGAATGTGATTTGGGAGATCAGTGATGAAGCCCAGTAAGAGAGTTGGGCCCAGGATAGAACCTTGAGGGATGCCAGCGTTAATATAGTGAGTTTCTGATTTCTGCCCATCGATAACTACTCTTATAAGCCTATCAGAGAGAAAAGATTTAATAATCAAGAAGACATTTCCAGCTATTCCATAGCTGTGATCTTGTGAAGTAGAATTTTATGTAATACTCTATCAAATGCCTTTGATATATCAAGAGCTATGTCGAGAGATTCACTAATTCTGTGCAATATAATAGTTAGTACATCAGCTGTAGCTTACAGAATGGAAACCATATTGCATGTCACTGAGCACATTATTTCTGCTAAGATGGTTGACCACTTCTCTGTTAATCACAGATTCTCGTAACTTACTCATGATGCACAGGAGACTGATTGGTCTGTACTGAGAGGGAGAAGATCGATCTCTGAAATTTTTAAATACGGGGCTGATGAAGATTTCCGTTGTGTTTGGAACCATTTCTCCTTAAGGCGACGTTTAAACAACTTTCTAAGTATGGGAGCTAGTTCTGGTTGAATCTTTTTGAGCACTATGATTGGAATACTGTTGGGGTTTACTAGAATCAAGGTTTTTGACAAGCTTGCCAACATCACAGATATTTGTATGTCGCATAATTTGTTTTCAATCACAGGAGGAAATATGGGGGTGGGGGGTAGGTGGTCCTGATCGCAAATGGTAGAATTTGCTGCAAAGTTCTTGGCAAAGAGTTTTACTTTGTCAAATGTTGACGAAATTACCTTAGGTTCATTGATGATGGTTGGGGTAGAGAATACGCTTCTATTCAGTACCCTCTTTGTTATTTGCCAAAACTGGTGGGACCTAAGCCGCTGCTAAGTTACTTTAAATTTAATGGACTGAACATACAGATGTCTTGCATTCTTAATTACTCTTTTGCAATGGTTGCTGGCCGTCCTAAAGGTGGCTTTAGTTTCAGAACATCTATTACGTTGGAAGCAATGGAAATAGTGATTTCTATGTGCAATGGCAATGACACATTCTGGAGTGAACCACGACTGGCTGTTAGGTTTTTATTGAAATTTCTTGGAGGGTATGTAGCGGTCAGTACCGAGAATTAATCATTCAGTTAGGTCCAATATTATAGAGGACACTTCTTTTTGAACATGGAGTGCAAATGTATATCTGATATAAATGTTCAGAAGTTATCCCAATCAGCCATAGAGTATCGATATGCAGTATGATGGAGAGGTACATTTGAGGGTTTATTACATTTTGTTTTTATCTTAACCGAGAAAACTGAGTGATCGGAAGATACCAGTGGAGACAGAACAGAGAATGAGCACATTTATGGGCAAGTTGTAAGGAAAACGCCACGGAGACTTGCATATTGTCTGTCAGAGTTGGGCATATAGGTGGATTCGTGAACAATTTGTTAGGTTATAGGCAATTAAGAAATCATGACAGTACCTCCCTTCATCATCTGTCTTGTTTGAGTGGACATTGAAGTCTCCGCAGATGTGAATGTTAGCCAAAGGATGAGTAAACAGAATGTGGTCAATTTTCTCAGAGATACTCTTAATGAAAGTAACTCTGCTGTTATCGGGGCGATAGAGGTCAAATATGAATGCGGTGCTGTGAGCAAGTGCTACTCTGAAGTATATATAAGGCAAATGAGGATCTTCTTTGAGAGTCACCACTTATGTCCCTGCCACATGGAAAGCCATCTCTAATGTAAGGACCGATAAGATTTTGATGTCAACTTTGAGTATCCTTTAATCGTGAACTCATCTTCAATGCCAGGTTTGCACGAGAACGATTGGTCAGGTTTAGTCTTCTGTAATTGGATTTCAAACTCCGGAAGGTTAGAACGTAGACACCTTATGTTAGAGAAGGAGATCTGGTAGTGGAGGTCTACATTGGGAGTTGGAGTTCTGAGTTTATTCTTGTTTTGTTTTTTTGAGCTTTTTTATTCTTCATTTTTGAGACTTGAGATATGTGGAAAAGGTCGGCAGAGTTGTTAGAGCAGAAAAAAAGGAACGAAGAATGGTTGTTGCAACCATCTAGAGGAAAAGCCGTAACATTACTCACTAATATGGCATCAACAGACTTCACCAGAAGCTACTGCATGATCTAGAACCCATTCACTAAATGGCAGTACAGTAGCCCCAGTACTTTGCACCTGCTGATAGGACGGTCTCCTTGGTGGTTAACCCAAGGTCTTAGACCCTGACTATCAGACAGATAACGCCAGTACAAGTAAAACATTAACCTCCAGCACCCTTATTAGTGACATAGCCACAAGGATAGAAATAAGGACATCTCAAGCGAATGCTCAGGAAAAACACAGCCAGTCCAGTGTACAGTTATTTTCTTCTCCCTTTAACAAAAACATCGCTCCTTGTAAATGAGGACTAAGGGACAAAATAGAAGAAGTGCAAGTTATGGGATGCTGAGAATGCACCCACAATGCGTTTCCTATTCTCCATATTTTAATTGATGCAGATTACATATTTATTATTATAGAGGCAATTCTGTTGGTTATCATAGTGTACCCAATATATAGTAGTGATTTCAAAAGTAAAAATACAAGAAAGTATGACTTGGGGGACATCAGCTCGAATTGAAGCCAATATATATTATGCTCCAGCCTTAGTTGTTTCAGTTTGAGCTATTGTCAGATAGATAAAAAATAGTTCAAAATGAACCAACTTCAATGTATAAATGTATATATTTGTGCATGCGTACAAATAACATGTTTAGTCGATTTATACTTATCAAGTTCAGATTTTTTTCGATTTTTACCCTTTAGCAGCTATTTTTACCGACTAAAAACTAAATCGAATTTGTTCCACAGGTCCAAATCCCCTATATATTAAGTTTTAAGTCTGTAGACCAAAAATTGACAGTAGTTTGGTAGAGACCATTCCTCAGACAGATAGACAAGGTCACTTTTATAAAAATATATAGATTATGTATACATATTCAGTCGCAAGATGTTCGTTCACATTACATTAAAACTTCTGCATGTTGGAAAACAGTCAGAGAAGACGGAAACAGGAAGGGAATTCTAAGTCTAGCATTCTTAATAAAGGAGTTAGAGAGTAACAGGCTTTCTGGCATCTGGAGACCTAAACAGTGAAGGGGAAGGATTTTGCTGCTAGACAGGTTTGTCAGGTGTGTGTATATCGAAGGGGTACAAGTGTAATGAGTTCATCAGAGCACATTTCATTAAAGTGTTTGTAAACCAGGTACAGGGATGCAAAGGATAGAGGTTGTTTGGTTAATAATGCAGGACCTATTAGATTTGAGATTCTTTTTTGAACTCTAAGAAAAACAAAATAGTGGTGGATGCACTAGACCAGATGTGGCAACAATATTCCATGTATGGGCGAAGGTTGGCTTTATAGAGATACAAGATACTGTCAGATGTAAGTAATTTTCTAGCATGGTAGAGGGAACCTATTTTCCAAAATTTTCTTTTATTTTCGTTCAAGTAAACATTTTTTTAATAAAATGTTTATAACTTTTCATCATGTAATTTTTTTTTTAATCTGTAAAATTTACAAAAATAAAAATTGTAAAAAAGTGTATTGTTTATCATTTAACCAGAAGTAAAAATAAATAAATAAATAAAATGTGCCGAGCAGATATGTCCATTTTGTTGTCTCTGACTCTGAGGTGTTTCATGTATAATTGATCCAAATCCAAATATCAAATATTAGTATTTTATACTTGATATCGCCATTTGTTATCTATCATAATATCCCAATAGTGCATTCTCATTTGGGGAATGTGGAATTGCCCTTTAGTTATCATTGCTCTCAAGTTTACTTTGGTTTGTAATGGTAATGTTAAGGCATTAAATGATACCAGATCAGGCTGTCTGAATATATCTGCTTTCTGATTGAAAATACACCGAACATTGATGTTATCATTTTTTCCTTTCCCTTCGCAAAACTCAGTCATGTTCTGCAAAGTAAAAAACAAATTTTGTCTATAAAACAATCAAACCAAACACCATAAATAAATATTTGAAGATATAAAGAACTTTAAGCTAAAAACTGTTTCCAAAGTTCGGTAATAACTAACCCCAAAAATAGTTGATGTACTGTTAAACAAAAACAACCAATCAACATAATCTTTCACCAACATCTTACTATTTCAAAGTCCTTTCCTCTAATATCACGTGTCATTCACAACTTTGTATTTATTAGCTTCCCTATCAAATATTAAGCTCTCATTAAAAGATTTCAGGATTATCAAAAGCTGCTTGAATTTTCAGGTTTAATCCTTATCAAAATCAGAGACAAAAAAAATATGTTAGGGTTCCATGCTCTATCTTTTTAAACAAAAATCTTTATAATATCAATTATTTTTTTTATATTAATAAAAAAAACAATAATTGATATTATAAAGATATAATAAGAACAACACACTATCAAAACCTCTGGCCTTGATAGAGGGGAGACTAAAACTTGCGGCTATGATTTTAGATGATTTGGAATAACAGCAAGAAGAGACTTGATTCCAAATATTTCTCATATGTTATATCTCCCCTCTTTTGGAAATAGGGTACGATTATGAATATCTACAGTATAAAATAATCCTTATACACTGTGAAGTTTACTTTATGTATGAAAACCATAGAGGGCGAAATATAACATATGAGAAATATTTGGAATCAATTCTCCCCCTCCCTTTTTTTGCAAAGGAATCACCACTTATCAAGGCCCAGATGCCACTCCACTCGAGGATAAGGGTTAAACAGTGTACAGTGGTCAAAAGGACAATATCATAGTAATCGTTAAAAATGTAACTTTGGTAAATTGGATTACTTAAAGGGAACAGCTCATCAAGAACTTGTTTACATTGGACTTGAAGACAGTCATATTGTAGTCAGCTGGAAAGCAGGTAAACGGAAGAGAGTTCCACAGGTGTGCAATTCTTAGAAAGAAGTTTTGTTCATGAAATATACGTTTAGGTTTAGGCACAGCTAAAGAGTAGGGGAAATTATTGATAGTGTTTATAGCCAAACAAGTGTTTCTCGTGAAAGTTTGGCAAGGGGGGACCATAAATTGGGGCTCAGATGATAAAACAGAGACAGGCTCGCAACATTTCTTCTGTGAGAAAGAGGGTGCAGGGAAGAGAAACCCCCCCCACTAGGCTATGAAGTCTATTCTGAACTCTGTCAAGGCAGGATAAGTTCTTCCTGGCAGCTCCTGCCCAGATGACAGCAATACTCCATCCTTGGACGTACCTGCCTGATATAGATAGAGAATTGCATCAGCAGGTAGATATCTTATGGATCGATAGAAGAATCCCATCATTTTTCCAGGTTGTTGGGAAGCAATTCTCCTTATGACAATGTTTAAACAGCTTCATAAGTATGAGAGCTAGTTCTAGTTAAAGCTTTTTGAGCACTATAATAGGAATGCCGTTGAGGCCAGTTGCTTTACTGGAATCAAAGTTTTTGATTAGCATGACAACATCACGCACAAATATTTGTATATCGCATAGCATGTTTTCTCATACAGGAGGAAATATGAGGAGTTGACGGCCTTGGTCAGATAGAGTGGAATTAGCTGCAAAGTTCTTGGCAAAGAATTTGGCTTTGTCTGATGCTGACGAGATTACCTCAGGTCCATTCATAACAGTTGGGATAGAGCACACGCTTCTGTTCAGGATCCTGTTTGCTATTTGCCAAAACTGGTGGAAACCAAGCCGCTTCTCAGTAACTTTGGACTTGACAGACTGAGTATACAACTCTCTCGCATTCTTCACTACTCTTTTACAGTGGTTGCTGGCAGTCCTGAAAACGGTTTTAGTCACAGTACATCTGTTACATTGGAAGCAATGGAAAAAGTGATTTCTGTGTGCAATGGCAGCAGCACATACCAGAGAGAAATGCGGCTGGCTGTTAGGTTTTTGCTGGAATTTTTTGAGGGTATGAAACGTTCTATACCTACAATTAACCATTCCGTTAGGACTTTTACTATAGAGGACACATCCTTTTTAAACATGGAACGCAGAGGTAGATCAGATATAAATGAATGGAAGCTATCTCAGTCAGTCAGAGTATCAATATACTGTACGATGGAGAGGTACGTCAGAGGACTTATAACATTTTGTTTTTATTTTGACTGATACAACAGAGTGGTCGGAAGATCCCAGTGGAGACAGAACAGAAGATGAATATAGCTCAAGGCAAGTTGTAAGGAAAAGATCTAGGAGACTTGCATACTGACCTTCAGTATCGGGATAGAGGGCAAATATAAATGCAGTCATGTGAGCAAGTGCAGCGTGGAAGCAAATTAATTGAGGATCTTCTCTGAAGATGTCCTTACCACATGGAAAGCCATCTTTAATGTAGGCACATATTTGATGCCCATAGCGATCTTGAGGGTCAGATTTTGAAGTTAAGTTAGAGTATCTTTAATTACGAACTCTTCTTTTTTTTTTTTTTCTTTTTCTTTTTTACACAGTGATCACCACTTATCAAGGCCCGGAAGCCACTCAGGGATAAGGGTTATTGCAAGTACATAAAGTTAGTGAGGAGATTTGCTGAAGTGTTTACTTAAGGGGGCGGTTCATTAGGAATTTGTTAACATTGGACTTGAAGACATCCAAATTGTAGTCCTGAGGAAAGCAGGCAGACGGAACAGAGTTCCACAGGCGTGCAGTTCTAAGAAAGAAGCTTTGTTCATGGAATCCGCGTTTTGATTTAGGCACAGATATAGAGTGGGGGAAATTTTTCACAGTGGATTCAGCTAGACGGGTGTTTCTCGTGAAAGATTGGCGAGGGGGGACCAGAGATTGGAGTTCAGACGAGCATCTGCCATGGAAATAACGATAAAACAAGGACAGGCTCGCAACGTCTCTTCTGTGGGAGAGAGGTTGCAGGGTAGAAAAAAGGGCATCCCCCACTAAACCACGAAGTCTATTTTGTACTCTGTCAAGGCAGGATAGGCTGTTTTTAGCAGCTCCTGCCCAGATATGGCAACAGTATTCCATCCTTGGACGTACTTGGCTTTTATAGAGATAGAGAATTGCATCAGTAGTGAGATATCTTCTGGAGCGGTAGAAGGATCCCACCATCTTTTCAGCGACCTTGGCAACAGACTTGATGTACGTGTTCCATTTCAGATCAGGAGTAAAGGTTAAACCCAGAAGCTTGTCAAAACACGGAGCCTCACCCAGACGAGAGCCATCCATCACAATTGATGCCAGCTGGGGATCAGAGCGTTGATGATGTAAGGATAGGAGTTTGGTTTTTGATGCATTAAAGGTAACCAGCCACATCTTCCCCCACTGAACCACGCGCTCGAGATCAGAGGAGAGAGAATCAGAGAGAACTTTGTCATTTACAGCCTTTGATGTGTTGCCGTAGATGGTTGTGTCATCAGCATAGATGTCAACGAATGATTTAAGTATGTGTTTAGGGAGGTCATTGATGTAGATCAGGAAGAGAGTTGGGCCCAGGATTGACCCCTGGGGGACTCCAGCATTTATATTGCAGGCCTCCGATTTTTGTCCATCGACCACTACTCTTATGAGCCTATCGGAGAGAAATGATTTAATGATTGAGAAAACATTTCCCGTTATACCGTAGCTGGAAATCTTGTGAAGTAGACCCTTATGCCATACCTTGTCAAAGGCCTTTGATATGTCAAGAGCAATTGCCCTAGAAAGAAAGCCTTTGTCAAGAGATTCACTTATCCTGTGGGATATAACCGTCAGCACATCTGCGGTGGATCTTGCAGAGCGGAAACCATATTGTGTGTCACTAAGAAGGTTATTCCTGCTGAGGTGGTTGACTATTTCTCTATTTAATATGGATTCCAGCAACTTACTCATAACACACAGTAGACTTATTGGTCTGTACTGAGAGGGAGATGACTTATCACCTGAATTCTTAGATACAGGGCAAACTGATGAGGTCTTCCAGGGAGTCGGAAAGCACTTCTCCTTAAGGCAGCGCTTCTAGGGAAATAGTCGTTCCAATGCCAGTTTCGCTTAGGAATAATAGGTCTGGTTTAGTCTCCTGTAATTGAGTTTAAACCTCTGGAAGGTTGGAACGTAGACCCCTGATGTTGGAGAAGGAGACATAGTAATAAGGGTTTACATTTGAAGTTGAAGATCTGGGTTTAATCGTGTGTTTTTCCTGGAAACTTTTCATGATGATTTTTGGGGTTTTGTGGAATAGGTCGACAGACTTGCTTAGAGCAGGGCAGAAAGGGAAAGTAATAGAGAAAAAGAAACGAAGAAATATTTTTTTTTGTAGCACATGATAAAGTAAAGTCATAACAAATATCCACTAATATCTCATCGAGAAGCCCCACCAGAAGCTACTGCATGGTCTAGAATCCATTCACCAAATGGTACTTTGCACCTGCTGATAGGACAGCCTCCTTAGTGGTTAAACCAATGTTCGGGTCCCTGACTATCAGGCAGATAACGTCAACCCAGATAAAACGTTTACTGCCATCACCCTTACTAGTGACATGGCCACAAGGATAGGCATAGAAACAGAAAATTTCCAACATCTCTGGCGACTGTTCACATAAGATACGGAAAACCAGAATGGAAATACAGCTTTTTCTTCTCCCTTTGTGAGAAAAATCACTCATTAAAAAATAAGGACTAAGGGACAAATAAGAAAAAGCGAGAGTAACGGGTGCTGCTGATAACGCATCCACAATGCATTGTCTACTCTCCATTAAAAAAAAGATAATATTAAGTAATGTACTCCAATTACGTGTTTAAGGAAAGGTATAGTGATTAGGATACCCTCTAGCTGAAAAAATACTGTTATTTCAGATCATTTGAAATCATAGCAGCAAGTTTTAGTCTCCCCTCCATCAAGGCCAGAGGTTTTGGGGAAATATCAGATATTTTGTAATTCATATGAAAAACTAGGAAAACAAATGACTATGATTGAAACATTTTATAGCTGTAACAAAGTGACAAAAATCGGCTCTGGATGAGGGATGTGCGACCTTTAGAGCAAGTGTCACATAGCCCACTACAGAATCCAGGTCATTACCTTTCCAACGAGCCTTCATTTGTTAAATTCTTATCAATAGTCGCTGAGATTTGCAACTTATAAAATTGCCAAAAAGAGGTGGTATATCTATGGGTACGTCTATACTGGTGGCCAAATTGAATATTGAGATGCTGATATCTTTGGTTCTATGGGACGAAACTACATGAAAATTTGCAGGCTTTTTGGAGATTATAATACTATTCCAAGGGAATAAATTTTATGACAATTGGTAAAAAAGAAACTATATTTTCAAACCAATAAAATATGCTCAAATTTGCCTACTTTTGTATGTATAGTGTCCTGGCTAGGGCAGCTTCAATTTTTGCTGCTTCGGTTGTCTCCTCTGTTGCCTTACCAGATTACTAATATATATATATATATATATATATATATATATATATATATATATATATATATATATATAATCTTAGGACACTCTTCATAGACAGAAAATTATTTTACCGATATTTCACATTACTAATAACAAAAAATTGTCATGCACAGACACACACATAAATGTATGTACGGAAATTTCATCTAAAAATAATGATCAATCTATATATAACTTAATGTTTCTGTGTATGTCTATGTGATGTCTGTATGTCTATGTGATATCTGTGTGTCTATGTGATGTCTTTATGTCTATGTGATATCTGTGTGTCTATGTCATGTCTGTATGTATGTGTGATGTCTGTATGTCTATGTTATGTCTGTATGTCTATGTGATATCTGTATGTCTATGTGATGTCTGTATGTATATGTAATGTCTGTATGTATATGTGATGTCTGTATGTCTATGTAATGTCAGTATGTCTATGTAATGTCTGTGTGTCTATGTGATGTCTGTATGTATATGTGATGTATGTGTGTCTATCTTATGTCTGCATGTCTATGTGATGTCTGTGTGTCTATGTGATGTCTGTATGTCTATGTAATGTATGTATGTCTATGTGATGTCTGAATATCTATGTAATGTCTCTGTGTCTATGTGATGTCTGTGTGTCTATGTGATGTCTGTATGTGTATGTGATGTCTGTGTGTCTATGTAATGTTTGTGTGTCTATGTGATGTCTGTGTGCATATGTGATGTATGTATGTCTATGTGATGTCTGTATGCCTATGTAATGTCTCTGTGTCTATGTAATGTATGTGTGTCTATGTAATGTCTGTATGTCTATGTAATGTCTGTGTGTCTACGTAATGTCTGTATGTCTATGTAATTGTGTGTCTATGTAATGTCTGTATGTCTATGTAATGCCTGTGTGTCTATGTGATGTCTGTATGTATATGTAATGTCTGTGTGTCTATGTAATGTCTTTATGTCTATGTGATGTCTATATGTCTATGTGATATCTGTGTGTCTATGTAATGTATGTATGTCTATGTGATATCGGTATGTCTATGCAATGTCTGTATGTCTATGTAATGTCTGTGTGTCTATGTGATGTCTGTGTGTCTATGTAATGTCTGTGTGTCTATGTGATGTCTGTATGTCTATGTAATGTTTGTATGTCTATGTGATGTCTGTATGTCCATGTAATGTCTGTGTGTCTATGTGATGTCTGTGTGTCTATGTGATGTCTGTATGTCTATGTGATGTCTGTGTGTTTATGTGATGTGTATATGTCTATGTGATTTCTGTATATCTATGTGATGTCTCTTTGTCTATATAATGTCTGTATGTCTATGTTATATCTGTGTTTCTATGTGATGTCTGTATGTCTATGTGATGTCTGTGTGTCTATGTGATGCCTGTGTGTTCTTTATAGAAAGAAAGGTTAGGGAATCTATCTGATGTCTGTATGTCTATGTAATGTATGTATGTCTATGTAATGTCTCTGTGTTTATGTGATGTTTGTATGTATATGTAATGTATGTATGTCTATGTGATGTCTGTATGTCGATGTGATTTCTGTGTGTCTATGTAATGTCTTTATGTCTATGTAATGTCTGTGTGTCTATGTGATGTCTGTATGTCTATATGATGTCTGTATGTCTATGTGATTTCTGTGTGTCTATGTGATGTCTGTATGTCTATGTGATGTCTGTATATCTATGTGATATCTGTATGTCTATGTAATGTCTGTGTGTCTATGTGATGTTTTTGTGTCTATATGATGTCTGTATGTCTATGTAATGTATGTATGTCTATGTGATGTCTGTATGTCGATGTGATTTCTGTGTGTCTATGTAATGTCTGTATGTCTATGTAATGTCTGTGTGTCTATGTGATGTCTGTATGTCTATATGATGTCTGTATGTCTATGTGATTTCTGTGTGTCTATGTGATGTCTGTATGTCTATGTGATGTCTATATGTATATGTAATGTCTGTATGTCTATGTAATGTCTGTGTGTCTATGTGATGTTTGTGTGTCTATGTGCTGTCTGCATGTCTATGTGATGTTCGTATGTCTATGTGATGTCTGTATGTCTATGTGATGTTTGTGTGTTCTTTATAGAAAGAAAGGTTAGGGAATCTATGTAATGTCTGTTTGTTTATGTAATGTCTGTATGTCTATGTAATGTTTGTGTGTCTATGTGATGTCTGTATGTATATGTAATGTATGTATGTCTATGTGATGTCCGTATGTCTATGTGATGTCCGTATGTCTATGTGATGTCTGTATGCTTATGTGATGTCTGTGTGTCTATGTAATGTCTGTATGTATATGTGATGTCTGTATGTCTTTGTGATGTCTGTGTGTCTATGTGATGTCTGTGTGTCTGTGTAATGTCTGTGTGTCTATGTAATGTATGTATGTCTATGTGCTGTGTGTATGTCTATGTGAATTCTGTATGCCTATGTGATGTCTGAATGTCTATGTTATGTATGTATGTCTATGTGATGTCTGTATGTATATGTAATGTGTGTATGTCTATGTAATATCAGTTTGTCTATGTGATGTCTGTGTGTCTATGTGATGTCTGTATCTCTATGTAATGTCTGTATGTCTATGTAATGTCTGTGTGTCTATGTAATGTCTGTGTGTCGATGTGATGTCTTTATGCCTATGTAATGTCTCTGTGTCTATGTGACGTCTGTGTGTCTATGTAATGTCTGTATGTCTAGGTAATGTCTGTGTGTCTATGTAATTGTGTGTCTATATGATGTCTCTATGTCTATGTAATGCCTGTGTGTCTATGTGATGTCTGTATGTATATGTAATGTCTTTATGTCTATGTAATGTCTGTGTATCTATGTGATTTCTGTATGTCTATGTGATGTCTGTGTGTTCTTTATAGAAAGAAAGGTTAGGAAAAGTATGTAATGTCTGTTTGTCTATGTAATGTCTGCGTGTCTATGTGATGTCTGTACGTATATGTAATGTATGTATGTCTATGTGATGTCTGTATGTCTGTGGGATCTCTGTATGTCTATGTGATGTCTGTATGCATATGTTATGTCTATGCGTCTATGTAATGTCTGTGTGTCTATGTAATGTCTGTGTGTCTATGTAATATCTGTATGTATATGTGATGTCTGTATGTCTATGTGATGTCTGTATGTCTATGTGATGTCTGTGTGTCTATGTAATGTCTGTGTGTCTATGTGATGTCTGTAGGTCTATGTAATGTATGTGTGTCTTTGTGATGTCTGTATGTATATGTAATGTATGTATGTCTATGTGATGTATCTGTGTCTATGTGATGTCTGTGTGTCTATGTGATGTCGCTATGTCTATGATATGTCTGTGTTTCTATGTAATGTATGTATGTCTATGTGATGTCTGTATTTATATATAATGTGTGTATGTCTATGTAATATATGTGTGTCTATGTAATGTCTGTGTGTCTTTGTGGTGTCTGTATGTCTATGTAATGTCTGTTTATCTATGTGATGTCTGTATGTATATGTACTGTCTGTATGTCTATGTAATGTCTGTGTGTCTATGTAATGTCTGTATGTATATGTAATGTATGTATGTCTATGTGATGTCTGTATGTCTATGTAATGTCGGTGTGTCAATGTAATGTCTCTGTGTCTTTGTAATGTCTGTATGCCTATGTAATGTCTGTGTGTCTATGTGATGTATGTATGTCTATGTAATGTGTGTGTGTCTATTTTATGTATGTATGTATATGTAATGTATGTATGTCTATGTGAAGTATGTGTGTCTATGTAATGTATGTATATCTATGTGATATCTGTGTGTCTATGTGAGTTCTGTATATCTTTGTAATGTCTGTGTGTATAAATGATGGCTGTGTGTCTATGTGATGTCTCTATGGTTATTTAATATCTGTGTGTTCTTTATAAACTGAGTATACAACTCTCGCGTTCTTCACTACTCTTTTACAGTGGTTGCTGGCAGTCCTGAAAACGGTTTATTCACAGTACATCTGTTACATTGGAAGCAATGGAAAAAGTGATTTCTGTGTGCAATGGCAGCAACACATACCAGAGAGAATCACGGCTGGCTGTTAGGTTTTTGCTGGAATTTTTTTGAGTGTATTAAACGTTCTATACCTACAATTAACCATTCCGTTAGGACTTTTACTATAGAGGACACATCCTTTTTAAACATGGAACGCAGAGGTAGATCAGATATAAATGAATCAGTGGCGGCTCGTGCCTGGAGCTGTGGAACTGCAGCACCCCCAATCATTATTTCTACTCAATATTATCGATACACGGTAAAAATAATACGTTTATTTTTTCCTTTCTATGTGATAATATATCATATTAATAATAATAACTATATATATATATATATATATATATATATATATATATATATATATATATATATATATATATATATATATATATATATATATATATATATAATCATGAAGCTTAATGTCGATAACTGTCCCCATATCCATATAAGTATAGAAGTAAAACTTTGCGTGGAGCTGCCAAATTCACAGTTACACATTCTTAGCGAAGTTCGCTTATACGCATGCCCGCTTCAGACGGCGAATGAAAGCTAAGTTGGAACTGTCGTTTTCGCAGTTCCAAACGCTCGTGAAAACCGGTGTTTGCGTGTTTTCGCTTATATTATTATTTTTTTAAAAGGCTTGTTTACAAATGTTTTGTTTTTATTATTATTAAAAAGTGTAAAGTGTTCTTGTAAATAAATATCCACCTTAAAAAAATTCTCACTTTTAAATGCGATTTAAGCAGACAAAAATATACAATATGCGAAACCTTTTTTTTTTTTTAATTAAAAGTGTTCGGGCTTTTTACCCGTAAAGCTACCAACGTAAGTAATGTTAGTTTTTCACGTATGGCTTATTTTGTTTGTGTTTTTATGTAGTTTGAAATCTATTCATTTTGTGGTAGTTGAACTTTACAGAATAAAATATATTTACATTTTTTCTATAGAAAAGCGAAGAAAATTTTATTTTTTTTAAATACATTTTAGTTAAAAAATGTTTTTAAATGTTCCTATTTACAATGCCTCCCCACGGGACAGAGTTAGACACCAGGGTCGTTTTTTAACGTGGAGAAAAGGAACAAAAATAAAAATTGTCTCAGTCGTGAAGGACTTCTCCTCCACCGACAGAGAACAAGAAATTGAAGTGAAGCATCTGAAGAACAGACACTACACCTTGATCTTGGACAAAAGGAAAACTGTTATCCAATAAAACCATTTTTAAATGGTAAACTCCTAACTTTACCATCGTGTGCAAGCAAGTAAATTTCAAAGATTTTGTTTTTATGAAAAAATAAATTATTAAAAGATTGTAAATAAAATGTATTTCAAAAAATGCTTTTCGTCTGTTTGCCTGCGGAAAAGCCCATACAATTTATTTAATCTGTAAAGTTTAAAAGAAATATATTTGTATATTTTTTTTATTACTCTGTAAAGTGTACACAATTTAAAATAGTATTTTTTTATTAAAATGTTTTTGCGTATTATCCCTTTTTCGACGGCTTATAATGGCAGTTAAAAAATATTTGTATTAAAAAAAGACAATTTTAATGGCAAGCTTATTTTATTATACGCCTATTTTTAATTAACAACAAGCTTTTTATAAATAAAAACGTTTTTAAATAGTAAAACTATTTTCGTTAATAAAACTCTGTTATCTAAAAGTTATAAAAGTACGATTCAACTCAGAACCCGGTTCAGTTGAATCGCAAAAAGAGGATCACGTAAACATTGTATTCCTTCTACCCTAATTAATATTCTACTAATAGACTGCCTAGTACTTACCTTTCCCAACACAATTGATATAAAAGAATTTAACCATGGCCTCCTTGCATCCCCAAGAAATAACTTCTGTGACGGTAAGTGAACTTCAACAGATTGAGTTTTCACAGCTGCCTCTCCATGGTAAAGTTGAAATTAAGAAAAGAGGCCGTTCAACGCCTGATATTCAAATATCTCAGTCAGGCATTAGCAACAACAAAGTGTATATTCGTAGCTTTAATTCTGACTGGTACCAACGGAAAAGTTGGCTTTACGGCTGTGAACTAAAAAAGGCATTGTTCTGCTTTCCTTGTTTGTTGTTTGGGAGTGATGTAACGTGGACAAAAGATGGTTTCAGAACTATTAGCAAAATGAAAGATAGAACTGAAAAGCATGAGGTCAAAGGAGCACGTTGACAATGTAGTTTCCCTATCAATTTTGGGGACCGTAAATATTAAACAAAAACTTAGTGAGGCCTACAGATTTTTAATCAATCATCATAACATGAATGTTAAAAAGAACCGTGAAATTTTATCTAAAATAATAGATTGTATTTTCTTTTGTGGGAACTTTGAAACTCCCTTACGAGGACATGATGAAAAAGATGATTCAGTAAATGCAGGTGTATTTAGAGGATTAGTAAATTTTGCATCTAAATTAGATCCAGATTTAAAGAATCACTCAGAAACCAGTAGTGGCTTCAAAGGTGTTTCCAAGACCATTCAGAATGACATACTTGACTGTCTTTTACAAATATACCGTGATGAAATAAGGGCAGAAATTAGCAAAGCTTCCTTTGTAGCTGTCATGGCTGACGATACAACAGATGTGTCTGAACATACACAAATGATCATTGTTTTACGGTACGTCTTGGATGAAAAAATACTTGAACGCTTTTGGGGATTCTTTATTCCAGAAAACCAAACCGCTGATGGAATATCAAAATATATTCTACAACAATTGGATATAATCCTTCAAGGGAATCGCCAAAAACTGATAGCTCAGACATTTGATGGTGCAAATGTCATGAAAGACAAAAAAGCTAGTGTTCAGGCGAAAATAAAAGCAGTTTATAGTAACGCACATTTCACTCACTGTTATGCGCATCAACTTAATTTAATAATGAGGAATGCAGCAAGCATTACACGAAATGCTAGAATATTTATCTCTAACATTTTGGCTATTCCGACTTTCTTTTCTAGATCACCACAGCGTCTGTACATTCTCAAGAAACATCTGGATGTAAGCATTCCACGTCCATCCGCCACGAGGTGGAACTTTAACATACGGACCATAAATAGAGTTCATGAAAATGTTCAAGCATTAAAAAAAATGTCTCACTGAAATTCAGTCAACATCATATGTAGATGAAACCGTTGCAGAAGCGACAGGAATTCTGAAATATTTGAACGATGAAAATTTCATATTTTGGTTAGAGCTATTTCATCAAATTATGTCTCATGTTGAAATTATTTATAATCAAATGCAATCTCGGGAAATTAGCATATATAAAGTCAATGAATACATAGCAAATTTCAAAACTGCTATAAGATAAGAAACTCCAAATACTGTGAAAATCCTTCACAAACACTCAAGGCCGAAGCTAAAGAACTGTGTGACTATATATCTGTTGATATAACGGACAGATATTCTTCAACTAAACATTTAATAAATTGTTTAACAAGAAAAGCTTTGCTAGTTTTAAGAAAGAACTACCTACAGACGAGATATCCTTGACAACTGAAGCATATCCCATGATTGACAAACAAAAGCTTGAAACTGAGTTAGAAATATTTTATAGTAGGTCAGATATCCATGAGTATTGCAAAGTAATTGATCTCCTGAAATTTATTTTGGAAAACAATTTAAACGATGTTCTTAGTGAAATCACAAAACTCATAAAAATTATCTTGACAATTCCCATGACTACATAAGAGATAGAACGTTGTTTTTCAACTCTGAAAAGAATAAAAACTTTTCTAAGGAACACCATGGATTGCGAAAGACTAAATGCACTTGCAGTGCTTTCAATTGAAAAAAAGTTCTTCAGCAGTCATTCAGAAGTTAAGGAGAAAATTATCAATCTTTTCTCACAAATTAAAACAAAAAGAATGGAATTTACTTTCAAATAAATATAATAAGTAAGCTATTTCAAATATTTACATCTATTTAGAATTCCTTTAAGTTATTGTATTTTTATACGTGTGCATACGTATAAATTATGTATATTTTTTATGTTTGTTTTATTTTTATACAATATTAAAACAATACGCATTTTTTTTAAACAGCACCCCCACTAATATTAGGCACGAGCCGCCACTGAAATGAATGGAAGCTATCTCAGTCAGTCATAGAGTATCAATATACTGTACGATGGAGAGGTACGTCAGAGGACTTATAACATTTCGTTTTTATTTTGACTGATACAACAGAGTGGCCGGAAGATCCCAGTGGAGACAGAACAGAAGATGAACATAGCTCAAGGCAAGTTGTGAGGAAAAGATCTAGGAGATTTGCATACTGACCTTCAGTATCGGGCACACGTGTGGGTTCACAAACAATCTGAGTGAGGTCATAAGCAATGGAGAAATCAAGACAGAACCTCCCCTCATCATCGGTCTTGTTTGAGTTGGTTAACCATTCCACATCTATATGTCTATATAATGTCTGTATGTCTATGTAATGTCCGTGTGTCTATGTGATGACTGTATGTATATGTGGTGTCTGTATGTCTATGTGATGTCTGTATGTATATGTGATGTCTGTGTGTCTATGTAATGTCTGTATGTCTATGTGATTTCTGTGTCTCTATGTGATGTCTGTATGTCTATGTGATGTCTGTATGTCTATGTGATGTCTGTATGTTTATGTGATATCTGTGTGTTCTTTATAGAAAGAAAGGTTAGGGAATCTACATAAAATCTAAAAGTCTATTCTTAAGACAATGGAAGTGTTCCCGAATCTCTTCTCATCTCTCATAACCTAAGCGAGTTACAGAGATCGAACTTCCTTTAAAACTTGAGATACATCCTATTTTTTATGAACATTTATGTCATATGCATAAAATTCTCCGAGCAAAGTTAATGGAAATCGTCCAGTACCTTTTTGTATCACTATGTGAGTAATATCTAAGTTACCAATGGAGACAAAATCTATTTAAAACTTCAAATACGTATATCCGAGTTTAATAAAATGTAAACTATAAAAGACACCAATTTAGAGAGTTTTCTAACATTTTAGCTTCTTCTGACTATATTTGGGACAAAATGAGAGGAGTGTGCAGTAAAAACAAAGCAAGTAATATGATGTTTAAAGTGAAATAGTATATAGTTGTGATCCTTATTCAATCTTGAGCAATCTTCCTGCTTATACGTAATATGGGTAGATAGTTTATGACTAAATCACGTTGACACACCGATTCTTGTTATATCACCAAAGTTAAGCAACGTTGAGCCTGGTTAGAACTTAGATTGGGGACGATTGAGAAATGAATTGTTCTGTAAACAAACATTCATCTCCGATGTGTACATAGATCGTAATCTTATTGAGAACGTATAAACAGTGTCCTGTCATGGGAATGATTCAGGATGCTATGATCCTTTAAGCTTTTAAAGGAGTTTCACTTACTTTAATGTAAGTAGATCGTAATACAGGTAGATAAGTAGGTATTGATATTAGCATTAATAAAGAGAAAGTTGTTCTATTTTCCTAGATAACCATGGATTAACATATATATCCATGGACGTTTCCACAGAGTTAATATAATGATTATACAGGGTGGAACGATAAAATTGTCGCCCTAGAAAAGATGACATGATTCCATTTCCATTTGATGAAAACCGTTTTTTTTTTTGCAGACTATCTATTAGTTGGCCAATTGTGTACAAATCCTAAGAGCGATAGAAGCCTACTATCATGACTGAAAGGGACACAATGTTCAACGAGTGAGATCAGACATGCTCTCTACCGATCCAAGTTATGACAACGGCAACCTCAAAATGCAATGCACAAATAACAGAAACGTGCCCAGTTTGATGAAAACAAACATTCTGTGTTTTCCTATCTATGTAAACTTCCATTTTAAACATATATAAAATATCTATTTTTTGAATTTATGTTTTCTGGAATTCATTATTTTATTTGTGTTTATCATTTTATATTTCTATCGCCCTCTCTAATTTAAGCACAAACCTAAAAAAAGTATTTATTAAAAATGTCTCCATAAAATCTTTTCCCAAAATTGAACCTCTAAAGAGTTTGCCACCAAATGTCTGAATAATAGTGTTAGTTATTTTCACATTCTGTCCAATGTAACTGCTTATTAATAAACACTTTTAACCGACAATGGATTCAAACTGATAATCTATATATATAAAAATGTAACTCTTGGTTCGTTCGCAATTAATAGTCTAAAAAACCACTGGACGGATGGCTTCCACGTTTTGGTATAATATGTTTACTATATCCATGTGCGTTTTTATATATTTCTTTTAATTATAACATTATACTTAATTTTTCTATGATAAATAGGTGGTTTTCTTTGTACCGATAGGCCATTTTTTTTATTTAGGGACAATTATTTATTACCGCTTCCTGTCACGTGACCAGTGTTTCCAATTTAGCGGTTTTCCTGCTAGATCTGGAGATTTCGTTTGCAATCTAGCCGGGAATTCTAGAAAATCTGGAGATATTTGGAACCCACACACCCACAATTTTAGATTAAAAAATAAAGAAAAGCGCTTGAAAATACTTTAAAACATAAAATAAACTCATTCATGTAAGTAAAAAAAAAGTAGCATTTATTGCCTTTGGTAACAATTATTTATTGATTATTTGTTTTGTTTTTCACCTTTTTTTCAGCTAACCATTCTTAAATCTCGCTATATATCGATTTTTCCAAGTACATTTTAGGTGGGGGGGTATTCCAACCTCCGAAGTTTATTTTAAAATATGATCTAAGATATCCCGCTTAATTTAGAAGTATTTAATCGAAAATTGTAAAAAGCAAGAAACAACAGCAAAAAAAAAAAAAAAATTATACCAATACAGTAGAATTTAATTATCCACCAACTTTTAACATGCTAAAACAAAGTTTTTTGTTTTTTTATTTTTCTAATTTCAAAATATGTTGCACCATTATTGTGATGTTTGATTTGCAGTATATTTCAATTTAACTCTTATTATAAAAAGTTTGAGTTTATGATTTGTTTCTTGCCCCCCCCCCCCAAAAAATACCCTCTCTGAAAAAAACAGGTAAAACTAGCTGATAAAATATATAAACCTTCTGGGGAGCTAACCGCTTCAATATAATTCCAGAAACATATAGTAAGAAAACACGGAACATTTTATATATTGAATATACTATATTTATAATTTTTTTAGTGTAGGAAGTTAAAATATGGAGTTTTTTTTGGGGGGGGGTGAATTAGCGATTTTTGAAAATTTCAGATGATAAAAGTTAAAAATCTAGCGATTTTCTGGACATTTCTTTCTGCTGACCTCGCGGGGTTTTTTTTTAAATGTCAGAAAAGGATATTTTGGTCTCACAGGCTTAATGTAAACATAACGTGTTTGCAATAACGGTAAATTTTCAATGAGTTTAATCACATGATTATTGATAATGTAACCATGTGATTGAAATTTGATTTAAATTAACCGCACGTGGTCGCTTTGCTAGCAAATATTCATCGAAAAATGGTAGGGACATACAATGAATGCCGACGCTCAAAGTGTATAAACATTTTGACCCTTCCCTTTACTTAAAAATTCACTAAAAATCAGGAAATTAACCAATTTTAATGAAAATTTCAGTATTTATCAAATAATGATCGCAGAATATAATGAACTAATTATATTTACTTAACTCTTAGTGAAAATGTTTTATTTTGATTAAACAAAAAATACCTTTACTAAAGTTATGGTTTTCAGTAATAAATAAAAAACGCAAGAATTTATTTTTGCTTTTTTTTTATATAAATAAAGCATCGTAATTTGTAACAATAAAAATAATTTTTACAGGAACATTCCGAAAAAAGCCCCTAAAGTCCATATAAATGAATTCGAAGAAAAATAAATTTCTCATATACTATCAGGAAATAAAAGATTCAATTAGATTCCTATTTCAGTCACCTAAATTATTTAGGGTGAAATGAGTTTAGGAATTTATAGCCAAACATAAATATTTTTTTTTCTTAAAAAAAAATAGCATTAATACAGTAAGTTATGTAAAATTTGCATAGAATGCTCTGCTTTACGGTTGTTGTAAAAATGGAACGGAAATTTGAATTTCGTTCCCTTTTAAATTCGGTACATTTTTACATTACGTCCAACTCATCGTTCACATTCGACACGTGAACTTTTATAGCTTTTCGGGTATGCTGGCAAGGTTAGGGGTGTCTATTCCGAAAGCCGTTCTAACATCGGTAGATTGGTAGGTGTATCAGAAATTTCGTGAAAAATAGTGAATAATTCCACCCCGTCTTTCCGAGCTTATAACTCCTCGAAAAATGTAACTCAAGCTCTAATTTTTTTTTTCAATTAAAGGAGCAAGAACCAAGGTTTCATTAAAAAAAAAAAAAAAAAAAAAAAAAAAAACAACGTGGTTTAAAAAAAAAGGGTTTTAAACTTCGGACTTTACAGGTAAATTTCTAAAAACACTGCTTTTTTTTGTTTTTAATTTGAATATATTATTTATTGACCTTTTCTCTTCAATTTCTGATATATAACACTTTTGTGAGTAAATTAATTATTTACTTTTTAATAGACATTTCAAAATGGGAGGCGTGAATTATTCTACCCCCTGTCTTTCCAAGCTTATAACTACTCGAAAAATGTAATTCAAGCCCTAATTTTTTTCAATTAAAGGAGCAAGGACCAACGTTTCATTAAAAAAAAAAACAAATGAAAAAACAACGTGGTTTTAAAAAAAAAACTTCGAACTTTACAGGTAAATTTCTAAAAAACACTACTTTTTTTGTTTTAAATTTGAATATATTATTTATTGACCTTTTCTCTTCAATTTGTGATATATAAAACTTTGGTGTGTAAATTAATTATTTACTTTTTAATAGACACTTGAAAATGGGGGGGGCGTGAATGTAAAAAAAAACGTTTGTCTAAAATATTATATTCGGTTTATTGGAAAGAGCATTAAATTTCACATTGATCCTGAAAATATCTTAAAATAGAATCAATAGAAAAATTTTGATAGATTTATAAAGATTAAAAATTTAAAAATATTGAGTTCGTAAAATTCATTGCTGTTTTTTAAAAAATAAAAAAAATATTTCTATTACTTTTAAAATGTTCGCTTCTTCATTCATTTATTTTTTTTTGTTTCAAATTGAATTTTTTTTTTCTTAAAAGAAAAAAAAAACAATTTCGATATGAAACAAAATAAAAATTGATATTCTTTGTTAAATAATTTTTTATCAATTGAACTGACATGCTCAATTTTTTTCTTCTCTGAAGAGGGTCTAAATTTCGCAAAATATAAAAATACTTATACAAATCTGTCGTTGTTTAAATATTTTCAGAAGCAGATCGCAGTTTTTGTTCTTTTTTCTTTTGCTGATAAAAAGTCCCAACAGAAACATAAGAAAAAGACAAACATTAATTTTTATTGATAAGTTCGTTATAATGCAATAGTGAAAAGTACAGAAAACTTTTTTTTTTCAAAATAGAAAATACATAACTCACTACAAGAACGAAAAATTTTCAAAGTCAAGGGAGGTAATCCATATTTCACAAATAAAGAGTTGTCTATCTTTTATCTATTAGCGTAACTGAGACTGATAAGCCTTGACGATTATATTAAGTCGTCTCGAGCTCCTTACATTTGTCTTTTTCTCAATATTATCGAAATTCCAAGTTATTTAATCAACAGTAATTGTTTTCCATATTGTTTAGGAGCAAAAATAAACCATAATGATTAGCTTAATTCGAACTAGAAGTTTCTGCTAGTTTAAAAGTTTCAAAATTACTTTCGAAATTCAATACCACGTTAACTCATCAGCTGATATATTAATAATGCTAGATTAAAATGGCTGACTTTTATATTCTTCATGACCCTTCGAAAATCGAAAGTAATTTTTAGATCTATAAACTGACAGATATAAGGTAATGTCTGAATTGAATGAAAGTTTAAAATATTTTTTTTTTCAACGCATATGTCTTAAGTTTAATGAATAAAAAAAAAAAAACAATCAAATGTGACACCAAAAATTTGCCAATTGAAACCGATTACAGTAGAGCCCCGGGATATGGTGGCCCTAGGATATTTTTTTCAGGTGACGATGTAAAATACGATGTTTTTCTGGCCGTTGGTTACAGTATCTTACGGTGTTATTTATAATGTTATTTGATTATGTACGTGTGTATTATTTACTTTACTGTATTTTGTGACAAATTTTTAATGTCGTATTCCGAGGTTCTACTGTTCTTGAAATAAGACAACAAAATAAATGTTTAAATGTAACCTTTATAAAATTGAGTTTTTAATGAACAGCTGAAATTATGTAAATCACACTATGGTCGATATTTACTCATCGACATACAAAAGCAAATTGCATTAACGCATTTGTACGCATGTTAGTTGTGCATACATAGTTGTGTCAGAAATTTCGTGAAAAATAGTGAATAATTCCACCCCGTCTTTCCAAGCTTATAACACCTCGAAAAATGTAATTCAAGCCCTAATTTCTTTTTTTCAATTAAAGGGGCAAGGATCAAGATTTCATTAAAAAAAAAAAAAAAAAAAAAAAAAACGTGTTTTTTTTTTTTTAAAGGTTTTAAACTCTGGACTTTACAGGTAAATTTCTAAAAAACACTACTTTTTTTGTTTTAAATTTGAATATATTATTTATTGACCTTTTCTCTTCAATTTCTGATATATAAGACTTTGGTGCATAAATTAATTATTTACTTTTTAATAGACATTTCAAAATGGGAGGCGTGAATTATTCGACCCCCCTGTCTTTCCAAGCTTATAACTCCTCGAAAAATGTAATTCAAGCCCTAATTTTTTTTCAATTAAAGGAGCAAGGATCAAGGTTTCATTAAAAAAAACAAAAAAAAAACAAACAACGTGTTTTTTTTTTTTTAAGGTTTTAAACTTCGGACTTTACAGGTAAATTTCTAAAAACATTACTTTTTTGTTTTTAATTTGAATATATTATTTATTGACCTTTTCTCTTCAATTTCTGATATATAACACTTTGGTGAGTAAATTAATTATTTACTTTTTAATAGACATTTCAAAATGGGAGGCGTGAATTATTCGACCCCCTGTATTTCCAAGCTTATAACTACTCGAAAAATGTAATTCAAGCCCCAATTTTTTTTCAATTAAAGGAGCAAGGACCAACGTTTCATTAAAAAAAAAAAACAAAAAAAAAACAAACAACGTGGTTTAAAAAAAAGGTTTTAAACTTCGAACTTTACAGGTAAATTTCTAAAAAACACTACTTTTTTTGTTTTAAATTTGAATATATTATTTATTGACCTTTTCTCTTCAATTTGTAAAACTTTGGTAAGTAAATTAATTATTTACTTTTTAATAGACACTTGAAAATGGGGGGGGGGCGTGAATTAAAAAAAACGTTTGTCTAAAATATTATATTCGGTTTATTGGAAAGAGCATAAAATTTCAAATTGACCCTGAAAATATCGTAAAAATTGAATCAATAGAAAAATTTTGATAGATTTTTAAAGTTTAAAAATTGAAAAATATTGAGTTCGTAAAATTCATTACTGTTTTTTAAAAAATAAAAAAAAATTTCTATTACTTTTAAAACAACTTTAATAGTTTATTTTGGAAGTATAATCCATAAAGAAAATAAACAACCCACTTTTAAAAGAGAAATTACGAGTTTTTTATATTTTATTCGCAGTTTCGTGTTAGGGGTGTCAAAAATTCCTACAAAAATTCTGATACACCTCACTGCATACACTATCCTGAATAAAAAAAAAACACCTAATTATATTTTGAACCGATCAAAAATCTCCCTGGATTTATTCAAAATGGTCTTTCTGGGAGCCACTTTCATTCCATTAAAAAGCCGGGTTTGTATTACTGTACACATAGATTCGAAAAAGTTGTCAAAAAACAAATATATAACAAATAAATGTTATCAAAGGCAAGATAAGTTACTTTTCTACCAAACTGGATATATTTTTCGTGTTTTTATTCAATGTAACATGTTTATTCAGCTCGAAAACCATACAGTGTTTACCGATGTATTGAAACATTCAAGATGGCGTCTTATTCTCTCTTTAACACGGTAAGTGTGGGAAAAGATGTTATAAATAAAAAACCGGATAAAATACTGTTAGAAACTCGCTCAATATATGTTACCGTGACATAGGTTGACATATATTCGGCAGGTTTTTAATAGCATTTTGTATAGTTTTTTTTATTTATAACAAATTTTTCCATACTTACGGTGTTAAAGAGGGTGTGAGACGCCATCTTGAATTTTCGAATACATCGGTAAACACTGTATGGTTTTCGAGCTGAATAAATATGTTACATTGAATAAAAACACAAAAAATATATCCAGTTTGGCAGAAAAGTAACTTATCTTGCCTTTGATAACATTTCTTTGTTATATATTTGTTTTTTTGAAAACTTTTTCGAATCTATGTGTACAGTAATACAAACCCAAAAAGCCAAATTTTTCTTCAATAAACCAATGGAACCCAGCTGACCAGAGTTTACAAATCAGTGTCGCTGGGCGCCCCCACAATGGGCGTTTCCATCAGCAACATCTCTCAACTCATGCACACACAAACATTAACAAACACACAGACACACACAACTCATCGACATTATCGTCTGTCAATCTGTATAAACTTTACTAAAAACAAATGAACATTAACTCTTATAATGAATTATCTATGTATCAGGTTGACAAGAAAGTTCTTGCGGTTTTTAACTTTTAAATTCAGAAGACCATATCATAATTTTTTTTTATGGAAATCGATCCAAACAAAGCGAGAAACCACTTGATGTAAAGAGCTAACAAGAAAGAAAGCTGATTATAGCAAAGACAGCAGATGCATATTGACTTTAGTCTTGAAAAGACCAAGATTAAAAGTAGGGGAAAAACAGTCAGCAGAAAGAGCGTTTTACAAGCCTGCAGTTTTGAGAAAAAAGCTACTGGAATAAGAAGCTATATTATAATGAAGTATAAAAGCAGCGAATTGATGGAGACCACTAGACCAACGAGTCAAACAAGCTAGAACAAAAGAATCAGGAATAGATCAAACAGTTCAGAAGAACACATGCCATTATAGTATTTATAGAAAAGACTTAGATTAACAACATCACGTCTCTAAGTCGAGCTCATTAAATATTAGAGATATTCGTGACCCGTTGGGTCACAGCCACAATCAATATTAATTCTACTTTGATTTCATTAAAAATTCTTTAACAGCAACATCTGTTAAGACATTCTTCTTTTTTTCCTTTTTTTTTTTTACAAGGTGGTCACCACTTATCAAGGCCCAGAAGCCAATCAGGGATAATGGGCTATTCTAAGTACTGTACGTTAGTGTGGAGATTTAATAAAGTATCTACTTAAGGGGGTGGTTCATCAGGAATTTGTTTACGTTTGACTTGAAGACATCCAGGTTGTAGTCAGGTGGGAAGCAGGCAGACGGAACAGAGTTCCACAGGCGTGCAGTTCTAAGAAAGAAGCTTTGTTCATGGAATCTACCTTTTGATTTAGGCATAGATAAAGAGTGGGGAAAGTTTTTGACAGTGGATTCAGCTAGACGGGTGTTTTTCATACAAGATTGGCGAGGGGGGACCAGAGATTGGAGTTCAGACGAGCACCTGCCATGGAAATAACGATAAAACAAAGATAGGCTTGCAACGTCTCTTCTGTGAGAGAGAGGTTGCAGGGAAGAGAAAAGGGCATCCCCCACTAAGCCACGAAGTCTATTTTGTACTCTGTCAAGGCAGGATAGGTTGTTTTTAGCAGCTCCTGCCCAGATATGACAGCAGTATTCCATCATTGGACGTACTTGGCTTTTATATAGATAGATTGTACAACTAAAGATAATAAGTCCCTTTACTTCTATATTATAATCATTATCACTTATTATTATATAGACGTATTATTATTATTATTATTATATTGTTATTATTATCATCATCATTATTATTATTATTTTTATTATTACTATTTTTATTATTATTATCATTATTCTCATTATTATTATTATTATCATTATTATTATTATTATCATCATTATCATTATTATTACTATTTTTATTATTATTATTATCATTATTATTATTATTATTATTATTATTATTATTATTATTATTATGCCGGATTGTGGTAAGACCTCAGAGTCAATTGCGCACCTTGCAGCAGGGTGTAGTGAACTGGCCCAGAGAGAGTACAGCAAAAGACACGATCACATGGGACTCCGGATATATTGGGAGATGTGTAAGACGGTTGGGGTGAAGTGTGTTGGAAAATGGTTTGAGGAGGTGCCTGATGAAGTGAGAACAAGTGAGGATGGCAAGGTGGTAGGTATGGTGGGATAAAAGTGTCATAACGACCAAGTAATTGGAACATAATTGTCTGGATTTGGTCGTCATAGACAAGGTCTCAAAAAGCTGGCAGATTGTAGACTTTTCAGTAATGTGAGAGAGAAGGAGAACCAGAAGTGGGGCAATTATGCTCCATTGGCCTTGGAGATAAGGCGTATACATGGGGTTAAAACACAAATAATCCCGGTCGCAGTTGGTATACTAGCAGTAGTATCAAGTCGTCTGGAAGGACAATTGAAAAAGACTACAAATCCCCGATGTTTTAGGTGGCCTTCAGACCTTTGCTATTGTAGGTACCACCAACATCCTTAGAAAAACTCTTGAAGCTCCTCGTTTGGAGCCGGGATCGAGGGAAATCCTCTGGAAATGAATCCCATACCTTTCCAAAGAGACGTTGATAACCAAAATCAGAATTATTATTATTATTATCATTATTATAATTATTATTATAGTATTCTTCTTCTACTTATTATTATTATTTTATTATTATCATTATTATTATCATCATCATTATTATTATTATTATTATCATTATTATTATTATTATTTTTATTATTATTATTATTATTATTATTATTATTATTATAATAATAATAATAATAATAATAATAATAATAAGAAGAAGAAGAAGAAGAAGAAGAAGAAGGGATTTGGTCTGTCGAAGAGCGATATAATAAAAAGGATAGATGGTTAGGTGAGGTCAGAGAAAGACTATCAGGAATGCAGTAGATGAAGAACGTTGAGATAACCATTTATGGCGTGAAGACTGGCATACGAAGGATGACAAACTGGAAGGCACCTGGTCCAGATGGAGTGATGGGCTTCTGGTTCAAACAGTTCCAATGCCTTTATTTACCTATGGCTGCTACCCTGCAAAAGGTCGTAGAGTCAGGAGATGTCCCTGATTGGCTTGTTAAGGGAAGGAGAACACTAATTTGGAAAGATCCTGCAAAGAGAACAGATGCCAGCAATTACAGACCAATTACATGTCTACCACTAATGTAGAAACTGTTAACTGGAATCTGCGAAAAAAAATTATGGGCATCTTGTGAGTAATGGTGTTTTTCCTGATGAACAGAAAGGGTCAGAAAGGTTCGAGGGGTACCAAGGAGCAATTACTGATTGATAAGGCAGTAATGCAGGATGCAAAGCAGGAAAAGAGGAATCTGAGTGCAGCATGGATCGATTACAGAAAGACTTACGACATGGTTCCTCATTCATGGATCTGTGAAACACTATTGATGATGAAGGTTGCTAGGAATGTGGTAGGGCTTTTGGAGACAAGTATGGCTCAATGGAGAACGGTGTTGACAGCAAACAGAGAGGTGCTGGGGCAGGTTGGCATTAAACGTGGAATATTCCAAGGAGATTCGTTATTTCCACTTCTTTTTGTAATGATAATGATGCCACTGAGCATCCTCTTGAAGAGAGAGAAACTGGAGTATAACTTTGGATCTGATAGAAGACGCCTCAACCATCTACTGTTTATGGATAATTTTTAGATATTCGGTAGAAATGAAAAGGAAGTGGAGAGACTGGTAGAGCTCATAGGGACATACTCGGAAGACATCAGGATGGAGTTTGGGATTAGTAAATGTGCTGTGCGGGTGATGAAAAGGGGAGTAAAGGTTAATTCAAATGGAATACTGCTGCCAAATGGAGAAATTATGAAAGAAATAGAAGTTACAGGGTATAAGTATTTGGGAGTGTTTGAGAGTGTAGGCATCATGAACAGAGAAATGAAGGAGAAAGTCAGGAAGGAGTATCTTAGAAGAGTGAAACTAATTGCAAAGTTGAAATTGTATGGAGGAAACCTAATGAAAGCGGTGAATAAATGGGCAGTCAGTGTTTTGAGATACAGTGCGGGAATTTTAGAATCGTCTGGCAAGGAGTTGCATGCCATGGATATCAAAACAAGAAAAGTTTTAGCAATGTTTGGTATATTCCACATTCGAAGTAGCATAGCAATGCTGTATCAAAAGACGAAAGACGGTCGGAGAGGATTGAAAAGTGTAAAATATTGTGTTAGAACCAGGTCATTGAAGGAGCATGTGGTTAGAAGTGAGGAGTGGATGCTTAAGGTTGTGGCCAATGAAGTGGAGGTATGTGAGACCAAGGCTGATTATGTGAAACGTATGGATAGAGAAAGGGCAGAGGAACTGGCTAGGAAGAAAATGCACGGAAGGGTCTTCCAGGATATAGCAGTAGTGGCTGATGAAAGATCATGGCAATGGCTTAGAGCTGGGTATCTTGCTAAGAGTACTGAAGCTTTTGTTTGTGCAGCACAAGAGCAGGCATTAGAACATGATTATTCAAAAAAGTGGTTCTAGGAGAGGAAGTTGCTGCAAAATGCTGGATTTGTGATAAGACCTCAGAGTCAATTGCGCACCTTGCAGCAGGGTGCAGTGGACTGGCCCAGAGAGTACCGCAAAAGACACGATCGCATGGGACTCCAGATATATTGGGAGGTGTGTAAGAAGGTTGGGGTGAAGTGTGCTGGAAAATGGTTTGAGGAGGTGCATGATGAAGTGAGAACAAGTGAGGATGGCAAGGTAGAGCTATAGTGGGACAAAAGTGCCATAACGACCAAGCAATTGGAACATAATCGTCCGGATTTGGTCGTCATTGACAAGGTCTCAAAAACTGGTAGATTGTAGACTTTCAGTACTCTGGGACAGGAATATGAGAGAGAAGGAGAACCAGAAGTGGAGCAATTATGCTCTATTGGCCTTGGAGATAAGGCATATACACGGGGTTAAAACACAAATAATTCCGATCGTAGTAGGTACACTAGGTGTAGTATCAAATCGTCTGGAAGGACAATTGAAAAAACTACAAGTCCCCGATGTTTTAGGCGGCCTTCAGACCTCTGCTATTGTAGGTACCACCAACATCCTTAGGAAAAACCTTGATCTTTGAAGCTCCTGGTTTGGAGCCTGGATTGAGAGAAATCCTTTGGAAATTAATCCCATCCCTTTCCAGGGAGACGTTGATAAACGAAATCAGAATTTTTATTATTATGTTATATTATTATTATTATTATTATTATTATTATTATTATTATTATTATTATTATTTGTAATAGTAGTAGTAGTAGTAGTAGTAGTAGTAGTAGTAGTAGTATATAGAAGTCAATAGACCTATTTTGCTATCTAATTTACATATGTGTTTGTGGTATCGACAAACATACACATGTAAATTAAATAATGTTTAGAAAAAATCACTTTCTCTAAATGTTCAAAGAGACATGAAGTAATATAAAAAGACTAAGCATACAACGATGAAATGCAAAAGAAATCCATGTATGCCTAAAAGAGAGAGTTGAGTGACTTGTTAAGTTAATTATAAATTTAATAGTTAATTAAAACAAAATTTTGTTTTCCAACATAACTCTATCCCAAAACTATTATATATTTTAGCATATATTTTACATTATTGAAGGAGATAGAATAAAAGCCGAAGGGGCCAAAACGTTGATTTACTCAGATACAGTATAAATTGTAGACGTTCATGATACGTTTAAAATGGATTAAAATTTGCACATTTTTTTCTGTGAATTTGATACATCAAATTCAAGCATTTAGACTTGACAAGTGAAACTTAAGACTACAGTGGGAGGGTGGCCATAAAAGTCTAATTTTCATAAATAAACTAGAAAAAAAAAATCCCCATTTGGTCACATATTGAGTTCGTGTTCAATTGTATGAATCTATTCAGTAGTTTCAATCTTTCGCAATGAATGGATCAAGGGAGATAACTTTTAACTGACTCATGCAATATACTAATAAAACATGACTAAACCGCACACGGTTTATTTGCCGACATATTTCTGTACGCGTTATTCATCCATCCAAACAAAGATTATATTTGTTATAAACCATCTTTAGTGTATGCTTATTATTTCCTGATACTTTCAGTTTTATGTGACTAGTAGTCTTAGAATTTATCGGTCACACAGACATACAAACACAATCCACTGTGTCAGTGTGTCACTGTGTCACATCGATTGTATCATCCCTTGTAAACTTTGTAGAATTTTGTTCAAACAGCCACAAGAGAAATATTTTGTAAAAATTTCAATTATTGATTGGATAAAAATGTATGCATGTATAGATTTTTATTTAAAAAAAAACTAGAAAACTGCTTACCCCTCCAAGTATCCTGTACCTATATAAGGCCACCATTCGCTCATGTATGGAGTATTGTAGGTACCTCCAACTCGCGCCACAGTTTTAACCCCGCCCTACATGTAACACGATGTAATTGTAATTTAATTTAATATTATCATTCTAACTTTTTTACCATTTAATAGAAAAAGCTTCAAATACACTGTTAATATTTTTAAAAGATTTTTACAGCATACAAAAATAATGAAAATGCCAGACAAAAATCGTGTTTACATTATCGACGCTTTAAAACAACGTTCCTATGTAGTGACGTTTTTTAAGACGTTCACACACCCATGTTTTAAAAATCTAGTAAAAATCAAATAATAATCATATTTTCCTGAAATTTTTGATATTCAATCATTATTAAATAAACTTACATATTAAAAGAGAGGTTTCAATAAATATATTAGCGGAAATATATATTTTTTAGGTGTTCTACCCCCCCCCCCTATATTTTATGGTCCGAAAACTAAACAAAATAAATGTGGGTTGATAAAAGTTTCAACGTTTTTTAAAACTGAAAAGATCAAATAATTAAAAAATAGTAATATATATATATATATATATATATATATATATATATATATATATATATATATATATATATATATATATATATAATCATGTTATTTATTTCACTTACCTCAAAGTTGAAAATAAAATTGGACATAAATTCAATATTATGTTTAAAAAAAAACAAAAAAAAACAACACTTTCTGAATAATTTTTTCTCGGTAATATAATTATTCGAATTACAACAACAAAAAAAACAATTCTAAAAAATTATTATTTTTAAAAAGCTTTAAATGATATTAAATTCAAATATTACGTGATATGAAGTTTAAATTGATTTTTTTAATAACAGATTTCCAATAATAAAAAAATATATACATATAAAAGAATATAAGACTATTGAGATAATAAAAATTGTAAATCCAAAAGCAACCTTAAAAAATTCGTTTTGATTTTATTATTTATATTGATAGAGGGTGGCCCTTATGTTTGGCGCTTTTTTCAAAAATGTACGGAGGCTTTTAAGGAACATTATTTTTAAATACACGTGTCAACAGAAAACATTAAAATTAATTTTATTTTATTAACTCTAGTCTGTGCAGTTCGTTAATAAAAATGTATTTGTTTTACAAAAGGTAAGTTTTATATTATTTTTTATCCATAGCAAAAAAAAAAAAAAAAAAAAACCTTACTCCATTAATAATTATAATGCGAACGCTTATCCATAGAAATTAAAACAAACACGAAATGATGACGTCACTATTAAAATGTGTATTACTGACGCTTTACATATCGCCGTGGAGGTACCGAGAGTACTGTTGTCACATTTGGACTGGTGCATCTGCTATTAGTCTCTCACTCCTTGACAAGGTTCAAAAGAGAGTCGCCAACCTGATAGGTCCTGAACTGTCATCTAAGCTTCAGCCTTTGTCCCATCGACAAAATGTTGAATCCCTTTGCCTGTTCTACAAGTACTTTAATGATGAATGCTCTGACGAACTACAAGCACTTGTACCTCCTCGACGTAACTACCCTCGACAATCCCGACAAGCAACTAAGTCCCACCCCTTTACAGTAGAGATCCCTAGGTGTAAGAAAACCTACTCCAATAGTTTCTTCCCCAGAACTGCAAGACTTTGGAACTTCCTTCCAGGATTCTGCTTTCCCAACTGTACTGATATGCAGAAGTTCAAGTGTAATGTGAACAAACATCTTGCTACTCATCTCCCTTCATAATGCCCATGCAACTTATTTCCCCGATAGTAGCCCCCTACTGTAAAGTGACACTGTGCCTTGTTTGGGGTGAAAATGGAATTAAAAAAACAATTTTTTTTAATCTAAACGTTTAATTATTTATGAACTATAATTAAAATAAATTTTAAAAAATATAAAGAAAGATATAAGGAGCACCATTTAAAAAATATTTAAGAATTTTAAAGCCAGAAATTACTTTCTTATTCGACAGTTTAAATGCTTCCAAATTCGTAAAAATTGTTGAAAGGTCTCAAAATGATTTTTTTTTTCATTTTTCTTTACTTTTTTTTTTTTAAATATTAAAAAAATATTAAGTTAACCAACTAATTTTCGAATAAACCAAAATGCATTCTGATGAATTTAATTTCGTAATCAATTTCTATTGAATAGGATTTTCTAAAATTATATTTAAAGTGATTGCAGTTTTGATTTCAATGAATATTCGGCTAAAAATAAATTTAAAAAAATATGAATGTATAATTACGAAAGTTACATTGACACGAGAAATGCACATACCCAGTGGCAGATACACGGGAATTCGTTACATAATTTCGTTCATTTAAGCAAGCATAAACCTGCTTAATAAGTTGAAGAAAAAGAAAAATGTCTTACTAATCGTCGTTATTGGTAAAAGCATTTAATTTGTTTTTAGATGGTGTTTCTTATATCTTTCCTTTCATTGAATTTATTTTATATTAACAAACAATTGAACAGTTGATTTTTTTTTTACAAATAATTCTGCCAAATTAAACTTCCAATGTTTAATACAAATGTACATAAACGATTCTAATTACATTTTATAAAAATTTTCAATAAAATCGAATCTAGAGGTAGATAACTACTGTTTCCTTTAAAGAAATCTCACTTAAAAGCGAGTTATCGACCTTTGTATATAACTTGCGTTGCTCCTTCATTAATTCTATTCATTGCTAGAAAAAACGCGCATATATATATATATATATATATATATATATATATATATATATATATATATATAAAGCTGAACTTCCGTGTGTGTGTGTGTGTGTGTGTGTGTGTGTGTGTGTGTGTGTGTGTGTGTGTGTGTGTGTGTGTGTGTGTGTGGTCACGGTCACGAATAGGCTCCTCTATGGTTGACTATTTTAAAAAACTGATTACATATAATGATAGAAGATGTATCGAGGATCAGGAATGGGTATGTTTGATCTCGCAGAACAATGGTTAATAAAAATTGCGGGGTCTGCGTTCGCGCCTGGCCCCCAAAGTATGGAAATAAAAAATGAAAAAAAAAAAAAAACGTTTACAAGGGTTTTTGATATAGATGTACATAATAATACTTTGATAAGTATGTTTACACTTAAATAGGGATGGTATAATAAAATTGTGGGGTCTGCGTTCGCGCCTGTACTCCATGGGAATATGGCACAAACTTTAACAAAGACTTTTCATATCTATTTGAGTAAGTATACTTTGATAATTATGTTTCAGTTTGAAGAAATATGGTATAATAAAATTATTGGGTATTCGTTCATACCTGACCTCCATAGAATGTAAATATGTCACAAAGTTTAACAAGGTTTTTTAAAAGGGATGAGGATCCAAAATAACACCTTAACTTTAATCTTAATTCACGTTAGCTTTTATTTAATTTTTTGAGTTGAATCATATTGTGTCGAATAAATTCACCTCATAAATTCACGTTCTTATTAAAGTGAAAGCCCTCCCCCCAAAAAAGTCGGAACTTTAGACAATTCTCGACACAAATTTTGCATAACTCTGTTTTTTTCCTTCTCTACTTGCATGTGGAACTCTTTCGAAAATAGATAAATAGATAAATAATAAAAAATAAGAACGTTACTTGTTATCGTGTCAAAAGAATGAAAAAATCCTGCTCACGTGATTATGTGTTTTTTTAAAAAACATTTACATAACCTTTTTATTTTTATTTATATATCTGTTTAAGCTTTTTTTGTCAGTGTACTAGAAGGAATTCCGTTGATTACAACCCTTTCTGCGTGTTCTTTACATTACAATAGTACAACCCTGAATCCAACGGCGTAATACTACACCGTTCAATACTGTAAAACTGAAACGAAGTTGTTCTGCTTGAAAAGGGCGCCATTTTCTTCTTATTCATATTTATATCGATTCTTTGCTTTAAAAAACTAAAGTAATTACGTGTTTACTTTTTTAATATCCCATTTTGCTGTTTCGGATTATTTTACTAAAGTAAGTAAAGCTTCATTATTTTTCAAAACTGTTTTTGTTTCTTTGTTTTTCGATATTTCGTCGATAGTATTTAGTAAGAGTGTTAAGCAGAAAAGCCAACAAACGACTACTCGAAAAAATAAATATACAAGAAATAAATGTTACCATAGTCAATAAAAGTTCAGTTCATGTTTTTTTTTTTGTTTTGAAATAGTTTTTAATGCTCTTTACTTGAAATAATTTCAGCTAACCGAAATTAAAAACGAAATTTGAGGCGATAACTACTTAAATGAATTTTTATATAAACTACACATGCCATAATCGAATATTCCTCAAGCACAAAATAACGGAAAACATTAAAATATGTTTATAAATATTCGTTACGCTGACGGAACTCTCTTAAATTGTTAACACAGAATGCTCAGGTGCCTCTCCTTCAAATTGAAAATGGGGCTCTCCATTTCAAAGTCGCTGCCATTTTGATTTTTTTTAAACCGGTTCGTGAATTAAAAAACAATTATTTTTACAAACTACTTAAAAATACAAACCAATGAACTTTTCTACCATAAAAGTAACTTTTATTTACTATAGTGACATTTATTTCTTGTATATTTACATTATTATATATATAACATTTTCTCTTTGTAGGGAAACATTATTTTATTGGTCACTCTTGGCTACGAATGGAAACAAAGTTGCTATAAAAAAAAATATATTTTCGCAAAAATTATCTTTACTTTCATCATATTTTGCTTAGGGTAAAATTTTGAGTATCAAAACCTATCTCTTTACAACCTTTTTTTTTTTTTTTTTTTTTTAAACAGTGATCACCACTTATCAAGGCCCGGAAGCCACTCAGGGATAAGGGTTATTGCAAGTACATTACGTTAGTGTAGAGATTTGATGGAGTGTTTACTTAAGGGGGCGGTTCATTAGGAATTTGTTAACATTAGACTTGAAGACATCCAAGTTGTAGTCCAGAGGGAAGCATGCAGACGGAACAGAGTTCCACAGGCGTGCAGTTCTAAGAAAGAAGCTTTGTTCATGGAATCCGCGTTTTGATTTAGGCACAGATATAGAGTGGGGGAAATTTTTCATAGTGGATTCAGCTAGACGGGTGTTTTTCGTGAAAGATTGACGAGGGGGGACCAGGGATTGGAGTTCAGACGAGCACCTGCCATGAAAATAACGATAAAACAAGGATAGGCTCGCAACGTCTCTTCTGTGAGAGAGGGGTTGCAGGGTAGAGAAAAGGGCATCCCCCACTAAGCCACGAAGTCTATTTTGTACTCTGTCAAGGCATGATAGGCTGTTTTTGGCAGCTCCTGCCCAGATATGGCAACAGTATTCCATCCTTGGACGTACTTGGCTTTTATATAGATAGAGAATTGCATCAGTAGTGAGATATCTTCTCCTCCTTTTCATAACCTATCATACTTTCATCAATCACAGTCCATTTTCTGTGGGCTGTTTTTGGACCCAGTCAACGACGGGTACCTCTGCTAGTATATATATAATATATATATATATATATATATATATATATATATATATATATATATATATATATATATATATATATATATATATATTTGATTTACAAACATTATTATTATCTTTAAAATAAAATACATACAGATATTCATGTCAGATCAGGGATAGATTGTCACACACATTTTATTTGTTTCACTGGTTAGGACTTTAAACAAGACGTTTAATCGGCTGATTATATTACAAATAAAAAAAAACCATAAAAATCTAAGTTTCTTTTTGTCATGTATCTGTACTAAAAGACGATGATCCCTACTTCCAAATACTATAAGGGGAGGAGGGTTAGAATGGCTAATTTCAACAGCGCTCTGAAGAACCCCATAGTTTTATTCTTATTCACTTTATTTAAATTATTGTCTTTAACAATTAAAAAAAATGTTATGGGCTGTGTACACCTGCCAATCCCTTTGTAACAGTGTAACTTTGCGTTTCCTTCATTTTTTCTTCCTCATTGTATTGTCATTAAATGTCAACAACCTGTTTAAGGACAATTTAAACAGTGAGCAAAGCTTGGTGCAGGTAAAGGTCGATTTACAATGATGTTTGTGTAGTCTTTCCTCTCAATCGTTTCCTAGTGACTTCTGATATATACATTTTGTTATAAATAAATATTAATTATTTTTTTATCTACAGACGCTAGTGTTTCGTGTTTTTATGTAGTCTACAATATCAGAAATGATAATTACTGCGAATAGAAGGACTCAAACCCAGTCACAAAGTCACCATTGACTCTGGAGTCTGTTATTCGATCATTGGCCAACAAGAATGATCACAGGAAAGGAAAAAGAATTAAGTTCTATATATATATAATGCCAAGCAGACAAGTACAGAAAGTTAGTCAAATAGTGTTCAACTGCAGACGAAGAAACATACTTTATATATACAATAGCAGGTTGCCTGGCGTTGCCCGGTTATAAAATACACATCAATATTATATTTTAATTCATACAGAAACTGAGACGTGTGCATGTGAGTATTATGTTTTTTCTAAACAATTCACTTCTTGTAAGTAACAAAAGTAACAACAAGTAACTCAAGCTGAGACAAAACCAAAACTTTAAGGCAGTCAGTCAAGTACGGTAACCATTAAGCCAGCTTGAGACGAAAAAGTGTTTTCAAACCTACTGATTCTTAACATAAGGAATCTGTCATGTGAACGATTCACGCATGTGCATGCGTGAATTGGTTCACAAACAGATAAACATCTGATGACCCCCATGTACCAATTTTTCAATCTTGACCCCCTTAGCAGCCCGTTTTTTCCTGATGCAAACCGATTAAAAAGTATTTCACATGTCTGAATACCCTATATACCAAATTTCATGCCTAAGAATAAAAAATTGTTGAGTATATAGGTTGAGAATTGTCTTCTTTCACACACACACACACACACACACACACACACACACACATTCTAACTTTTATTCATATATATATATATATATATATATATAGAGAGAGAGAGAGAGAGAGAGAGAGGGGGAGAGAGAGAGAGAGAGAGAGAGAGAGATACTTGCAGGCTGCCTGGCATGTCTCAGTCGTAAAAACACACTTAAATAGGATATTTTAATTTATGCAGATTTCTTATTTATTATTACAGAGCCAATTCTCTATTGGTTATTATATTGTACCTAATATATAGAAGTGATCACAAAAGTTTTAAAAAAATATGACTTGGGTTCCATCAGCTAGAGTCGAAACCAGAACAGTTAGTGCTCTAACCTTATCCATTACCACCTGAATTTCATATATGCATATAAAAACTTATATAATAAGTTGTTAAAGATATAAATGTATATTTCTGCATGTGTAGAAATAACATATTTAGTCGACTTATGCCTGGCAAGTTAAAATTTTTTTCAATTTTTACATCTTAGCAGCTATTTTTACTAGCTAAAAATCAAATCGAATTTATTCCACAGGTTCAAATCCGCTATATATCAAGTTTCAAGTCTGTAGACCATAAATTGGCAGAGTAGTTTGATAGAGACCGTTCCTCACACAGACAAACAAGGTCAGTTCTGACCTCCCTGATAAAATTGTCTTTGAGATGGGTATATTTGCTGATGACACCACGCTCTATAAGAGATACGAGGGGAAAACTAATGAACACATATCTAAGGAAATGGCAGAAACACTAGAGGAAGACCACCAATCCGTAGTGGAATGGAGACGAAAATGGATGGCCACATTCAATGCTGCCAAGACTAAGCTTGTTCCTTCAATAATTACAAGAAACCTTCTCTACCATCAATAGCAATGGCCAAAAATACATTGCCTGAAAGTAATTCTTTTAAACTCCTTGGCCTAACGTTCACAGGAAACATGAATTAGAACAGATACATTGAGAGCATAGCCAAGGCTGCTGTGAGGAAGGTGGGCTCTCTCTACCATGCTAGAAAACTACTTACGCCTGAAAGTATCCTGTATCTCTATAAGGCCACCATTCGCCCATGTATGGAGTATTGTTGTCACATTTGGCTGGTGCATCTGCTACTAGTCTCTCACTCCTGGACAGGGTTCAAAAGACAGTCACCAACCTGATAGGTCCTGAACTTTCATCTAGGCTTCAGCCTCTGTCCCATCGACGAACTGTTGCATCCCTCTGCCTGTTCTATAAGTATTTTAATGGTGAATGCTCTGACGAACTACAAGCACTTGCACCCACCTCAATAAGCAGCTAAATCCAACAAGCAGCTAAATCCCACCCCTTCACAGTAGTGATCCCTAAGTGTAAGAAAACCTTCTACTCAAATAGTTTCTTCCCCAGAGCTGCTAGACTCTGGAACTCCCTTCCGAGCTCCTGTTTTCCCAACTGTACTGACATGCAGAAGTTCAAGTGCAATGTGAACAGACATCTTGCTGCTCAACTCCCTACATAGTATCCCTGCAACTTATGTCCCCGATAGTAGCCCCCTACTTTAAAGTGGCACTGTGTCTTGTTGTATATATATATATATATATATATATATATATATATATAGAGAGAGAGAGAGAGAGAGAGTGAGAGAGAGTACAGTATTCTCATACAGTACATGTTGTATTGTGGTAACTGCTGACGTAAAATTGATGGACAAATGGTGAAAGATTGTAAGGAATGTTGCTTGTGTGAAAGGGTCAAAATGTTAGGATTCGGATACCAAGAGGATAACAATTTAACCTTCACTATCCAAACTTTTGTGAACCTTGTATCAATTTTGTAAGCATGGTTCATTTTTTTTTATTTCCGAATAAATCAGTCAAAGTGTTGTATTTATTCTAGCGAGCAGGAACTGCTAATCGTTTTTCAGATATGAGCTCTTATTCTTTACCTAGGTACTATATTCAATTTATTTTTGTTTGTTACAATTTAACTATACAATCCCACAATTTCAACTGTTGTGATCGTGGATGTTGTCACTTCATTTTGCTGTTATTTAGTATCACAAGTTGATGGCAGTTGACTCAATCTGTTGCTTCTGTTAATGTTCTGCTGATTGTTTGGCTGTCAACTAACTCTACTTATCTAGTAGTTTCTTCCCCAGAACCGCTAGACTTTGGAATTCCATTCCAGGTGCCTGCTTTCCCAACTGTACTGACGTGCAGAAGTTCAAGTGCAACGTGAACTGACATCTTGCTGCCCAAATCCCTTCATAGTACTCCAGTAGTTGTTGCCCCTGATAGTAGCCCCATACACCCAAGTGGCAATGTGCCTTGTTTGGGGTGAAAATGTAATAAAAAAAAAAAAAAGCTATTGACTTAACGAGTCCTTTAACCACAATATGGCAGGATTATTTTTCTCTTGCAGCCAACTCAGCTTCTTTCACCCACAGTATTATAAGTCTCTTTTTCAGAATGCTGAGTAGTACTTCGAATGCCGTTCAACACAAAAACTATTAGTACCTTATTTTAACAAATTGTTAAGCACACCAATGCTGCTATCAAATCAGACTGTCTGAAGATAACGGCTTCCTGACTGAAAATGCAGTAAACATTAATGCTATTTTTTAAAATTTTTGTAAAACTCAATCATGTTCAGTAAAGCTAAAAACAAAAATTACTGAAATTATTGGATTCAGCATTAAATAACCCCAAAATGTTGAAATGGTGTAAAACTAAACAACTAAACAAAATTCTTAAAATGAAAAGACCGAAAGTATGATTAACGCATTTATTGCAGTTGGCAATTATGAAAGACAAGGCACGTACATTATACAAAACAAAGAAATATTTAGTTATTACTCTACTTTTAAGATAGGGGTATTGTTTATTCGGGCGAGGACAGACTTGGGAGAGGTTTGACAGCAGCAAATTCTTAACACTCTCTCGTCTCTTTTGGGCACAATCAAGGGGTTACACTGATACACTGCCATAAACGGTTCCCTACGACTTCAACCATCATCGTCACAGAACCAAACTAATATGACACATAACAGCATTCCTGCAATGTTGGACTAAAATAAACATTTTCAAATGTACCTTTCGACAAAATAAACTGGTTATTCCCATATTCCTATACTCCTAACTCTTTGCGCTTGTCATCTTTATTTGACCATTGTTGTCTTCGTGTCCAACAAATTACAGGAGAGACCTCCATCTCAACCCCCTGCAACAACTGCAAATGCATTTACAATGACCGAGGAGAGAAGCTTAACTGTCTGGCTGAGACAGAGTTAAGCAAAAAAGAGCAGATAACATTGGGCCATCCGCGAAGCAATCACCACCTAGAATTGAAATACTGATTCACCAAAATCAATCGGGCGGTCGACACCATCTGTAGGAAGTATGGTGTGGGAGAGGAGACGATAGAACATTCCATCTATGATTGTCCTCACATCCACTACTCTTTAGCTGAACCACCATCTCTGCAAACTCTTTGGTAGACCCTGTCCTCGCCTTGGCCCTTTTAGAGAAATGGACCTCCACATCAGATACTTCTGACGTGTTCAAACCAACTACAAACAGTTAAACCCAGCCTGTCTTGAGTTCAGCAACAATAACAACTGCATATGTGCATTGATTTGATTTAAAATTTAATTCCATCAAGCGTTCACTTTTAGAAAAATTGCTTTGATATTTGAAAAGATTTAAATTTGCATATATATATATATACTAGAAAAACTGTGATACTAACCAACAGAGGGTCTACAACTGTCAACCAAAGGAAGAGTCTAGAAGAGTTTCCCAGGCATGTGTACTTTTTTTTTCACCCCAAACAAGGCAAAGTATCATTTTGGTGTATGGGCTACTATCTGGGACATAATTTGCAAGGGTACTATCTAGGGAGTTGAGCAGCAAGAGGTATGTTTACATTACACTTGAACTTCTGCACGTCAGTACAGTCAGGGTAGCAATAACCCAGAGGAAAATTCCAAAGTCTGTCAGTCCTAGGGAAGAAACTATTAGAGTAGAAGGCTTTTTTACATCTGGGGATCTGTACTGTGTAGGGGTGGGATTTTGCTGATTGTTGTGTTTGTTGGGGGTAGTTACGTAGAGGGGGTACAGGAGCTTGTAGTTCGTTGGAGCACTCACCATTAAAAATACTTGTAAAACAAGCAGAGGGATGCAACATTTCGTCGATGGGACAATAGTTGAAGACCTATTTGGTTGGCAACCCTGGCTAAGAGTGAGAGACTAGTAGCAGATACACCAACCCAAATGTGGCAACAATACTCCATATATAGCGGAATGGTGGCCTGTACTAAACCCATTAGAAAGTTTATGAAAATATAATTATTTTGATTTTATCTTAAATAATTTTATCCTTCCTGACTTATGAATTGCTTGTGTGTGTAAATGCTATCTGTACGTATATTTAACGTGTAAACAAAAAAAGTGTATGATTCATGTGCGATTTTATTAAATTTTACTAGACAAAAACACATTCCTTCCTATAACATGTTATGATGTCAACAGGTTAATAGCTGACCCACTTAAATATAGTGATGTAAACAATTAGAAGTTATGCAAACCAATTTGATCGGACGACGTGTAAAATTTTAACATTGAAAACTTTAACAGTAAGCATATTCATAAGTAATATTCTGAATTTAGTCACGTGGTACTTATGAGCAGAAATTTTGCTTCATTCTTCAATGTAAAAACAGAACAGACACTAATCTGGAAGTTTGAGAAAATTGAGCTTATCAAAGCTGCAATTGAACCATGTTTGTGATGTGTAGATACGCTATGTTTGTACAAATAAAATTTTTATTATATAGTACACTCATAGATATATAAATGATCAAAGACTAACAAAAGATAACACTAAAGCCCATATAATGAGGGTCGGTAGCTCTTACTGTATATCGCTTTCAATACTTTTAAGTGTAAGTCGAGTGGAACTTGCTTAACAGAAAAAGAATCCACACTGAACTTCAAGACATATTCCAGGTTATTTAAAAGGTGTTCTGTTGCAGACTCAGATGTAGAAAATTATTAATGCACATTTCCACTACGTAGTTTAAAATTGAGTGATACTAAAACGTTTTGACATACAAATTAAAAGAAATTCGCATTTTTAGTCGCGTGCAAGCGACTCTATAAGTCACTTCGTCAGTCCGTTGGTCAGTCTGTCGGTCTGTCCGTAACACTTTTGTGCTTGGCCTTTTTGGTTAAGATCAAAGGTCTGTTGTTTATAGATGCTGTTATTAGCTTTTTAAGCTTTTCTTGACATTTTGGCGAAGATTAAAGTGTAGTATCTGTTCCGGCAGATACTGCAAGCAAAGACCATATGTGGAGGCAATCCCACATATAAGACCTTGGTCAATGTAGGGGCATCCCTTCATACCAATTGTCATTATCCAGCTCTCCTACTCCCCGGGGAGTTGGTCCCCATTTCCCCTTCACTCCTCACATTAAAAATCGGCCTTGTGCCTAATTTGCTCGGTGGGGGAGCAAATAAATACCCTTTTCTTGGCCTTTTGGCCAAGATCAAAGTGTAGTATCTGTTCTTGCTACATGCTGTACTTATGTTTGTAACTTTTTGATATAAAATGGGGGATCACTTTTTTGTATTAATCTAATATAAAATGATCACCCACTTTACAACCAGTCAGTCTCAAAGCCATTCAAGTCATTCTCCAGATCATTCAAGTTGTTTTTGAAGGATTCCAGTTATTTTTTAAGCATTCAAGTCATTCTTAAGGTCATTCAATGCATCCTTAAGTTCATTAAAGTCATTCTAAGTTATTTACTTTTTATTTATTTAAGTCATTTCAGCCCATTTTTCGGTCATTTTAGTTTATCTTTCAGAATTTCATGTCACTCCTACACGTCACGCATTCATTCATTACATGAGAGCACGCAACTAATAGCTATCGGCCTTGCTAATAGACTCAGCATATCCATGTGATGTGTACTTGGCCTAAACAATTTGTATATTGGGAGGTGACGGTGATTCAGTGGGACTGACAACCTGGGTGTCCCAAGTTCGAATCCAGTTCATTCCACAAAACTCACTTTCACTTGGCAACCTTCACGTGGACCTTCCCAATAAGTACCCGGTCTCTTTACAGAAAGAATTCTGATCAGAAAAATATCAGCGGAAACCAATGCCAACATGGATTTAGACAATGTGATGATGATTTTTGTATTCATTTACAAAATTGTCATTAATTCACTATTCGTTATTAACATTTTCTAATTGGATGACTTTTCTTTAGATCAAAATTACACAGTGTTTTAGTCACGAATTTTTTAAAAACATTAATAAAAAAATTAGCATTTGGGATGAGAAGCGTTTTTCCCTACGAACTAACTTTTGATCGTTACAATCCAGGTACCCTTCTTTCTCCTAAAAAACAAACAAACAAGCAAACAAACAAACAAACAACAAACAACAACAACAACAACAACAACAACAACAACAACAACAACACATATACATATATGATGGTCAAGCAAACAAGACAATGTGCATACCTCATCCCTACTTCAGACATTCACTATGCAATTAAATTCCATCGTAATGCATTTCGGTTCACCAATTAGTAATTTTATTGTTTTGATAATCGGTTGACAAGAATGGTCTTGTAGAATTTTTAATTTTGATTTTCAATGATGTAGTTTCAAATAAGTTTTCGTTATAATACCTTTGCTTTCTATATCATTCTAAAGAGTTTTTTTTCTCTCAATCTAATCGTTTAAATTACAATCATTTTAAAACAAGTATATCTTCCTTTCAAAACGTTGAATTCAAGATGTAAAAAAAGAAAATTCGCACAATTTTCTTATTTCGTTTCAAGCTAGGCCAAAAAACTACTGAAACAACTTGCTATATCAACGAACGTTTGGCCCAGGAAACACTACTGAGCGCACAGCTCAATGGTGGTTTAAGAAATTTCGTGGCAGCGACGAGAGTCTTGAAGATGGTGAGCATAGTGGTCGGCCATCGGATGTTGAGCATAGTGGATGATGACAACAATCAATTAGGAGTCTTAGTCGAAGCCAATCTGCACAACTTGGAGAAATTGCTTCTGAATTAGACGTAATATATACAAATATTTCCAGGTATTTGAAAGAGAATGGAAAGACAAAAAAACTTGATAAATGGGTGCCTCACAAGTAAAATGACAATGCAACAAAAACGACTTGTTTCTCGATTAGATTGTGACTTGCAATGAACAGTGGATTCTTTACGACTTTATGGCCACGAGAACGCAAAAGTTTTTACGTTACTGTCATAAATGCACTTGTTTTGCGTTGGCAAAAGTTTGTTGATTCTGATGGTGCTTATTTCGATCAATAAATTTTTGTTTGAACTGAGATACGTTCGTCTAAATGTAAAAAAAAAACTGCACAAACTTTTTGTCAACCTGATTATAGCACACATAAAAACCAAAAGCACACTACCACCAAAAGCACACATAAAAACCAAAAGCACACTACCACCAAAAGCACACATAAAAACCAAAAGCACACATAAAAACCAAAAGCACACATAAAAACCAAAAGCACACATAAAAACCAAAAGCACACTACCACCAAAAGCACACATAAAAACCAAAAGCACACATAAAAACCAAAAGCACACATAAAAACCAAAAGCACACTACCACCAAAAGCACACATAAAAACCAAAAGCACACATAAAAACCAAAAGCACACTACCACCAAAAGCAAAATATAAGCCTTAAGGAAACAAACGTTGATTAACTTATCTTTAATATAATAATAAATTTACAAAATTAAATATTACTTATATTTCTCTTTGAATTTTTGTTTTCCTTTTAGTAAATTAGAAATAATCGTTTAAAAACATTATAAAATAAATTGCTGCAAATTTTATACTTTTTTATTATTAGAGTGGTTCTGCATTAGTCTTTCTTTACATATGAACTACACAGAATTATGCATTTTTCCTATCGTTTAATGCAACTCTGGAGAGCGTTTTAATAGAACACCCCAGGTTGGTCCTTCAACCACAACGTGATTTTAGAAATCAAGGTTGCATAATCTGAGAAATGCTTTCCTTTTAAAAAAAACAACGTCATGGCTGGGAAAAGGTGAAAATCAAAGGGGGCAAGGTTATGAGATTAGGGGAATGGGGGTATTTTAGAACCACATGCTTATTTTTCTGATCTTCTGCATGTTGTGGACCAGAGCATTGTCTTGCAGGAGGAAAATACCTTTGCTGATCTTGTTCTGCCTTTTGATTTGGATAGATTATCTTAATTTCCAAAAGTGAATACTCCTATAATTGTGGTACTTTTTTAAAGTTCGATTTTCAAATCTATCTATTAGTGTTGGGACGATTAATTGGAATTAGAATCGGGAATCAGAAAAATCAGAGATTTGGGGGGTATCAGAGTCGGTATTGGAATCAGAAAAATTCTATTTTCCGATGCCAAAACCGATTGCTTAAATTATCTTTTTTGTTTGATTTTGGTTTAAGAAACATCTTCCACTGCTTGTAGTAATAATAAAATAATAAATATTTATTGATTTAAACTTCCAGTAAGACTACAATCTCTAGATCACCCCTCACAAGTGTATTTTTACGTTTGAGAAAATATAGGCACATTAAACATGTGTTTTTACGGTATTCGGCACAAAATAACAATTTTATAGTTAAATATTTAGAGATTTATAAAAAATCGGAATCGGTAATTGTATCGGAATCGGGAAACTGGTGGAATCGTCTCATCAATACTATCTATATATCTATAAAAATGAGAATGTGTGTGTGTCAACCAATACACTTTTTGATCTATAGGCTTGAAAGTTTGTATATGGCATATTCAGGCATGTGGAACACTTTTTAATCGGGCTTTATCTGGATAAATGGGCTGCTAAAGGGTCAAGATAAAAAAATGGTACGCTGGGTTCATCGGATTTTTATCTATTTGCTAACCATCTCCCAAATGTGCATGCATGAGTGGTTCACACAACAGATTCATTATGTTTAAAATAAGTAGATTTGAAAACACTTTTTAAAAATCGTGTCAAACTGGCTTAATTGTTATCGAACTTGACTCCCTGTCTTTAGATTTTGGTTTTGATCTCAGTTCGAGTATTTTTTTTTACTTACAAGAAGTGAACTGTTTAGAAAAAATATAATACTCCTATGCGCATATCTCACTTTTTGTATGAATTAAAATATAATATTTATGCATATTTTTTGACCGGGCAACGCCGGGCAACGCTGAGCGGCCTGCAAAAACAGAAGTTAAATGTAATTTTCAGTGATTACAGATGTTTGTACAAATACATACACCAAGGAATTATTGTAACTCGTGACTCAGACTCATTTCATTACACAAAAAATATTGCCACCATTGGATTCCTCGCCAAATTTTATTCAACAAAGTTGTATTTGATCTTGATTTTGATGTAACAGAGTACATATGGCAGTTATATGCGAAATACCGACCTATGTGAAAAATGACGTCACAGTAAGGAAAAAGAGGAACTATAAAACGGGGAGGGAGGATGTTAGAGAGAACGATCACGTGAGAGACATGGATGACGTTCAAGAGGACAGGCTTCAGAGAAGACGAGCACATTCAGAATCATGCTTTATTTGGGAAAGTATCTGGAAATAAATGATGTTGTGAAAAAAAGGAGTTCAGTTATTACTTGTCTTCTGTCTCTTGCGATGTACTCTGCTACAACGTGTTGGGTCTACATGTGTAAACATGTGTACTACGTTACGTTGGGTTTTATTTCAAATTGCATCAACAGAAAGATATAAAGAGATAATACAAGTATGGCTGTGATCACATGGGAACGCTGATTGCAGTATTTGGCATCATGTCTTTGAACTATTATTATTAATCTTGTCTAGTTTATTATTTAACCAGTTACTGTAGAAGATGAGCTGGATTAACATATTTCCTACAGAACTCGAAAATAGCAAGTCATGTGAATGGAGTCTGGTCTAGCCTTGTCATTAAAACATAACTCGGTAGAGATGACATGAAGCTACTAATGAAAAGTGTGATTTAATTCTGCTGAACTCTAAGATAGTGTTTGCTACTCTGCTATTTAACCTATAGCTGGAACAGGAGGAAAGAAATGCACTATTGCATTTCCCATGTGTGATATATATTGTGACTCCCAGATGACCTGATGGATCAAGGAAACGAACAAAAGATGAGCTGCACTATGTCCCAAGTTAAATGTCATTGAGTACCAAATATTTCAGTAGAAAAGAATGTTATAAAATAAAATATAACAGCTAAAATTTAAAAATAAACAATGTTAGTTATAAAAACAATAAATAATTAGGTTGACCTGGTTGTGTGACGTCAGATATCTAACAAAAAAAAACAAGTTATCATCTATTCACAGAAGTCAAGGAAGTCAGTCAGAGGAGGTTTGCAGTTAGAGTTTGTCAGTTAGTTGGGTTTTTTTTACATAGGTGTCACCACTTATCAAGGCCGATAGGCCACTCAAGGATAAGGGTTAAAGAGTGTACGGTAGTCAAAAGGACAATATAGTAATCGATAGTAATGGAAGTTCGGTAAATTTTTTAACTTAAGTGGAACGGCTCATCAGAAACTTGTACACGTTGGACTTGAAGACAACCATATTATAGATAGCTGGAAAGCAGGAAAACGGAAGACAATTCCACAGGCGTGCAGTTCTAAGAAAGAAGCTTTGTTCATGGAATCTATGTTTAGGTTTAGGCACAGATTAAGAGCGGGGGGGGATTATTGATAGTGTTTTCAGCTAGACGAGTGTTTCTTGTAAAAGTTTGACGAGGGGGGGACCATAGATTGAAGCTCAGTTGAACACTTTCCATGAAAATAACGATAAAGCCGTTTGGAAGAAATTCTAGTCTCTGGGTCAGCAATCAATGGGACCAACTAAAGACAATGTAGAACGTAGAGAGAAGTTACAAACCAAACAGAAAATAAATATTATATATAAATAAATATAAATAAATATATATATATATATATATATATATATATATATATATATATATATATATATATATATATATAACAGTTATTCTGGTAAAAACTAATCCATGCCAACTATGAGCAGAACGCTTTATAGTTACAAATAGTCCCCGGATAGAGTCTTGGCTATCTTATTATTTAACCAATAGCCAGGCAAAGAGGAGATGATTATTACATTTCTTAATTGGCTACTCTATTTAATCTATATCTGGGGGAGATGAGATGGATTGTTGCATTTCTCCAATGGTATTAATGAGGGTTTTTGCTATAAATATGATAGAGTTCATTTGAGCTAAAGACCATTGAATCATTGCCGCTAGGATAAATATAGGACTTGTACAAATATAGAAATGTTTTTCTTGACATTCGAAACCGATAACATGACCGGATTATCTTATTTTCGAAACTTGTTTTGATTGAAAGTCCCACCTTCTCTGTCGCCGCTGTTGCTGATCATGACAGTTGTGGTTGTAGTTGTCGTCACTTCTTGAAGTCTTGAAATACCTCGCAGAATTGTTAAGGGAATTCTTTGAATGCACATCATTTGGAAGCATTTGTTCCAATGTCCACGGATGAAGAGGAAGGTGAGAGATGAGAAAGAAAGAAACAAGGAGAAAGAAAGAAAGAATGGACTCTTTCCTCTTGGGTACAGACTACAATGTCAACATCCGTGGCAACTATAATAAAACCCAATGACTAAAAGAGGAGGGAAAGGGTACATGTTATTATTGATAATTTCATTTTCCAGCTCCAAATATAATAGCGCTAATGCAAGAAATTGCGATTAGCAATAAGGAAATAACATTAAACTACTACTACTACTACTACTACTACCACTACTACTACTACTACTACTACTACTAATAATAATAATAATAATACTAACAATAATAATAATAAATGTAAGAGCATTAGGCACAGTCCTGGTTCTTTTTTGGCGTTTTGGCAAGGAGTAAAGTGTAGTATCTGTTCTGAGACTACACTTCATCTGTTCTCAATTAGTGAACAAGAAATGATTCTAGACTGAGGTAATTTTAATTTCAGTCCCAATCCAGAGTTCTCTCTTTTGAGGAGCTGGATTTTTTTTCCACATTAAAAACATACTTTGTGCCTTAATCTGTCCTTGTGGGGAGGCAAGTAAATATTTTGACTAAGCAACAAAAGTAATAGATTTGTGAAACAAATTTTGATGTTATTTTACATCGAATACGTGTTTTTTTCACTAAACCTGTTTTGTCTCGAATTAGAAGGAATGTTCTTCCTCCCCACAATAATTCTATTGTCTATTCAAATGTAGTTGCAGTTCGACAACATCAGACAAACGTTGCAAAGATTGGACATATGGGTCAAACAGCACATTCCATCAAAAACTCGACACACAGATTATTTGCTATCTGATGTTATGAAAAATATCTATGCTTCGGCTATCGGTGAGCATCTTATAAATAACCATTATTGTGCTTCTAAGTTCAGTGTCAACTTATTCTTCATTCTGAGCAAGTTGCACTCGCCCCTTCCCTTTACATTAAGTCTTTGAAACCTTCTCTTTGTAAACAAAAAGAATATCCCTTAGGACTTAATGTGATTTCTATTTGATTTTTTTTCCTTGACCATATTCTCCATCTTTCATAATATTTTTTCATTGTAATTTCTAACCTCAATTTAGCTCTGTTAAGCGAGGTTTGAAACCGGATAGCTAACATTTTCAAATTTTTATCCTTTAATTTCATCAAGTTAAAAAATAAATTTGGTTTTTATAATTATTTACAAAAGTATATGCCCACAAAACAATATTGTGCAAAAAGAGTTTTCGCATAAAAATAACTGGATTCGTTATTGAATAACTCTTTCAGTTTCAGCAAATACTTGTGGTAAACCATTCTTACAAGTAATCAAACATCTTCATTCCATTCATTAATCTTAATCCTCTCATCATATTATTTATCATTCAATTGATATTTCATTTTGATAACCAGTGATTTTTGACCTCGATAAGTAGAGACTAATAATGTTTTTTAAAAAAAGGGATGATATGCCGTGAAAGAAAACAACCTGCTGCAAAGCTCAATCAAGACATAATAAAATGGAACAGAGTTGCAGCATCATAAAAATGAGCCACCCTTGGTGGATCTCTTTAATTATCGAGCAGGTTACCCCGACCAAATTGACTTTTTCCCTTCACAAGTCTTTATATTCAATGACCTTAAGAAGATCTTCAAGTTGTAAGTCAGTGTTTTTTATCAATAATTTTGTATACATCTTGACAAGTTTTTCTACTTTAGCGATTCTGTGCTTAGAATACCACAGTACCACAGTACCACATCACTGACAACCTCATATTTTCTTCTGTAGCAATGTCCGGCATATCGTGTTCTTCTTTCTCTTATTACTGGGGAACCAACCATACAATCGACTAGTGGTTGGGTGTGTTTTCCAGTTTATGTTTAATACTACCCGGAGCATTCTAGTATAAGTTCAATTTAACTTACTTTCAAGTTTTTTTTTGTTTTTTGTTTTTTACCGAGAGTCCATGCTGGTGAACCATGAAACAGTATCGTCTTCACTACGACTCTAAAAAAAGAGGGCAGATTTCCATATAACTTTCAACCGATTTAGTGTATGCCAAAGCTTGGCTATTCTGACGGGGAAGTCTTGGTGGTTGTGATGTGGCTGCCGAAATATTCGAAGTCATCTACTTGTTTGAACAGTGTTCTGTTTAGTCTATAAATTGGACTGGCTTGGTGCGTTTGAATGCAGTCCAATCATGACATCTGACTCTTCCAGGATATGTAGCAACTTTTGTGCATTAGTTTTGGCATTAGCTAATAGAGCAAGGTCATCAGCATAATTGACAATCGATCATCTTCTTTGCCGGATATCGTCTACTTCTTGCTGCAGATAATATTAAAACATATTTCTCATGTTGTTTCAGTATCTTTTTAATAACTGGTCTAAATTTGGAGCCAAAAATAATTTTAAAGCAATCAAAAACGTATCACAAAAGTAAAAATATGCCAACATTTATTATAAATCATTTTAGCATTTTTAAGATTTTTTTTAATGCATGATTTATTCAACGACGGCGACGATTGCATACTCTCTCCCCAGAGCTTCACCACATGATTGAAAACAGTAACCTGCACATAGAGATGATTGTTTTATTGTGCCAACACATGTGTTGATTAGCAAATTATATTCAAATACTTGCTAATTTGCCATCTTCAGATGTTTTTAAATTTTATATTGCACTTTTTATAGTGTTCATAGTTATGCGTATACAGGGTGTCCCAAAAAAGATGTATACACACTTTAAATAATTTTAAATCAGATATTTTTTTTCTTTGCTGATTAAACTCATCAATCTTAATGATGGCAGCCAGGATAACCTTTGAAGAAAAAAAAATCATTCTAAAATGTTACTAGAAGCATGAAAACGCTGTTGAAGTTTAAAGACAGTTTAGTCGTATGTATACATCTTTTTGGGACACCCTGCATATTAGTTTGAAAAACATTTGGATTTAGAAGTCGATTAGTGCTAGGAAAAAGATTGTTTGTTAATGAATAAGATTAAAGGTTTTAGATTTTTACAATCTTCAATATAATGTCACGTGTCTCTGTTGTAATATACATTTAATTTATTTTAAGTTACATTAAGCTACATTAATGATCTTCCAAATCACATCCTTACATCATTTGTAGACATTTATGCTGACGACACTACCATTTATGGTAGCACATCTAAGACAGTAAACGACCAAGTTCTCTCCAATTCTCTCTCCTCTGATCTTGAGCATGTAGTACAATGGGGAAAGGAGTGGCTGGTTACTTTTAATGCATCTAAAACCAAGCTTCTCTCTTTACATCATCAACATTCTGATCCACATCTGCCATCAATTGAAATGAATGTCTCTCGTCTTCAGGAGGCCTCAAGTTTTGACAAGCTTCTGGGCTTGACCATTACTCCTGATCTTAAATGGAACACGTACATCAAATCTGTTGCCAAGGCCGCTGGAAAAATGGTGGGATCTTTCTATCGATCCGGTAAATATCTCACTGCTGATGCTATTCTCTATCTATATAAGAGCCAGGTACGTCCAAGGATGGAATACTGTTGCCACATCTGGGCAAGAGCTGCTATAAAGGACTTTTCCTGCCTTGATAGAGTTCAAAATAGACTTCGTAGCCTTTTCTCCTCCTTGCAACCTCTATCTCACAGAAGAGATGTTGCGAGTTTGTCTCTGATGTATCGTTATTTTCATGGTAAGTGTTCGACTGAGCTTCAATCTATGGTCCCCCCTCGCCAAACTTTCACAAGAAACACTCGTCTAGCTGTAAACACTATCAATAATTCCCCCCACTCTTTATCTGTGCCTAAACCTAAACGTAGATTCCATGAACAAAGCTTCTTTCTTAGAACTGCACGCCTGTGGAATTGTCTTCCGTTTTCCTGCTTTCCGGCTGACTACAATATGGTTGTGTTCAAGTCTAACGTAAATAAGTTCTTGATGAGCCATTCCATATAAGTTATCAAATTTACCAAATTTTCATTACTAATGATTACTGTACACTCTTTAACCCTTAACCTTGAATGGCCTCTTGGCCTTGATAATGTGGTGATGCCTATGTAAAAAAAAAAAAGTTTATAATTCATTTTTTTGTGAATATTATTTAACAAGTTTTTTAAGACATTTTTTCCTAACAACAAGTTTGTTGGGAATGTTATCATTTACAATGGATTTTAACTTATTACACTTTTTGAGGAATGGATATGTTTGATCTGGCATAATGATGATTCATTAAAATTGTGGAGTCTGCGTACGTGCCTGGTCTACAAAGTATGGAAATAAAAAATTAAAAAAATTAAAAAAAAAAACGTTTACAAGTGTTTTTGATATAGATGTACATGATAATACTTTGATAAGTATGTTTTAACTTAAATAACGGGCACTTAACTAGTTTTTGATATAGATGTACATGATAATACTTTGATAAGTATGTTTTAACTTAACTACGGGCACTTTTGCTAGTATATATGTATGACCGTTTACTGTGAGCGCCCATATTAATTGCCAGTGGATTAAAGGAAACGTGCTAGCCCTCAAAGTCAAAGGTGGCCTAATTGCCTGGGTGTGAATCTTCCGGCCAGCAGTAATTATCACTTCGTACACTGATGGTTGCATAAACATGAAACACTAGTGTCTGTAGGAGTTAAAAAAATTGATAATATTTATTTAAAAATATTATAATTATAAAACTCTTTGAAGAAATTAAAGTTGAACCCTCTTCAGAGAATTAAGAAAAAAGCGAAAACGTCTCATTCAGACGTCCTATCGTAGAATACTTGCATGACTGTTTACTGTATGTGTTTATCAAAATGGCATACATAGGTATTTAATTTTCTTCCATTTATGTGTAAATTACCGTTGGTTTAGAGGAAAGGCACTATTCTGCAAAGGGTGGCTTTGTTGATTAAGATTGAATCCCCTGAGCAGCAGTAGTTATCATTTCCTGCACCGATGATTGCATAGGCATGAAACACTAGTGTATATAGGTATACAAAAGATTTATAATATTTATTTAAAAATAGTGGCTGATATTCTCAAATGGACACTCATCTAGTATTGGCCACACCTAACATAGCTTAACTTCAGTGATAACCAATGAATGTTGTGTATTATTCAACAAAGAATGACAACTCAAAAATAGTTATTATTTCTTCTGTTACTGTAGATTTGACCCAAACATTTATTATCACCTTACTGTGCCTTAGAAAATGCAGCACCATTAACTGTCATTGATTAGGAAGGCAGTCTCTCACCAGGCGTTCTGCAAACATGGCCTTATCCCAGGCTTGACCTTATTGAAAAGAAAAGCAGAATGATGAACCAATTTAGGTCATTCAATTAAGATCCGCAATCCTATTTCACCTAGAGCTGTAGCTCAGCAGAACTCTGGCTCGCGACGCACAACTCCTTCTGACCAATATCCAATTTCTTTGTTATCTTTTGTCGAACTGGATGCGACATAGCAATGCTTCAATAACGGCGCAAAGAACCGAAGTGAATGGAATCAAAATCAATGCGGGAGTGTCTTTTCCTTTTCTTTTTCATCGCAGACAGCTGGAACCAAGCTTGACCAAACTTGGAGCAAGATTTATGCATTGTGCACATTTCAAAATTAAAAAGACACCACGGATAGATTGAATTGGTTTTTTGATATTACAGAGGCGCATGACAAAATTACACGTTTTCTTTGGTTTAGGAGCATAAATTTACAATAATAATTGGCCGAAATTGCTTTCTAATCGACAGTTTAAGGACTTAAAAATTACTTTCGTATTTAAATTTTAAACATGTCATTCATCGTTAATCTATTACAATACATTAAAAGAACTCTTACATATAAAAGTCAAACATTATAACCGTGTTAAAATTCCCATTAAAAAAAATAAAACTTCAATTGAAGCCAGAAATTAGTTTCTACTCGAAAGTTTAAAAGCTTCAAAATTGCTTTCAAATTTCTAAAGACTATAAAGCTGTATAAGGCGGCTGTAAAGATGTTTTTACTTGTTTAAATTTATAAATATATAAAATGTTTGACTTGCTTATATTACTCAACAAGAAACATTTTATATGTTGAATTACAAGTCTGAAAGCAAAAATTAAGCATAATAATTCGTTTGCATTGCAGAAACAAAATTAAAAAATAGTCCAAAGTATAAAAAGATAACTTGTCTTGTAATAAAACGAGTTTGCCTAAATCCGTATTGTTGTTCAGAAAGAAGTTTATTTTTATGAGGTGGTGGACTAGTGCTTAATTAATTAAGGATTCAAAGATTTTAATGAAGAGAGGGAGGAAGCAAGCAGGTTAGCCTTCTCAAGACTGTTGGCTAGTGATGGGATTGTTGACTGTCTATTATTTATCACACTATTATAAATTTTCTAGAAATCATCAGTTCCTATTTACTGCAACTATTTACGTTTTCTGATGATTTCGTTATATCTTCTCTTTGTTGCAGCTATTTCGCTCTTACAATTATTTCTAGCTCCTATAAACTTTTGTCTATTTCTACTGAACTTATATCAGATAAATATGCTGTATTCATGCTGTCGCTACGAAAGTAGAAATGAACCATTGGAGAAAATGGGGTTTGCTACAGAATTTCCGTGTGGGAACATGTGCTTCAATTGTTTCTTTGAACCATTCAGTGGTCTCATTTGCATACTGTTCAACAGGAAGCGAAAAAATGGTTCCTCAGAGAGCATCTCCGTTGTGATCCCTGATGGCTTACCAGTCAGCTTTCTTGTAGCACCTAGTCGTTTTGAGCAATAGTTCTTCAACTAGGGTCCAGGGTTTAGGGTGATATCTCCCATAATCACATCAGCATTTTCGAGTAGGCAATGGGAATTTGTTATACAATTCTCAGGAACTGTGGTTAAGAATAGGTCTATAAGTGAGGCTTACTGATCCTGTCAATCTGAGAGATGGGTTTAGAACTGTCTGTGTTAGAGAATGTGATATAGAGAATTATGTGCGATGCTTCTAGCTGCATCTGTATAACTAGAAAAACAAAGGTAGTTACAATGGTGGATATTAAAGTCACTAAATACATGAACTTAGACACTGGTTACATGGTTTATTATGGTACAGTCCTGTGTTGAGGGAGAATGGTAGAGAAAATATAAGTAACTAACGCTATGTTGCAAAATTAGTCTAAAGTAAGTATATGAAGTTCTGATTGTCTGATTCTAGTTTAGATTCACTAGTCAAGAGGAGAGTGTTTCAAATATAAGTCTGTGCATATACTTGTCTGAGTCCGTATGACAAAGTATAAGATCACCAGACATGTTAAATTGGTTAGAGGGGATGGAAGAATGTAGATTAGTTTCACTTCGTGTTAAGATATCCGGAGAGTTTGCTAGGAGAAATGATCTTACATCATCTAAGTTAGTTCTAAATCAACGGATATTTATGAATCTGAGCCTCAAGGGAGAAGGCAAATTGGTTTTGTTTGAATGTGCATCTGGTTTGATCGTGATTTTTGATTGAACTGCCATTTCATTTTAGTTAATTATTTAATAGTCTAGGGTGAAAGATATTGGACAAAGTGGATTTGCATAATATGAAACATGAAACACAAGCAGACCATCAACTCCTTATCCCCAATGTGGCCTTAAATGAAGTCTGTACTCGATGATAGGAAAAATTTAAAGGCTAGGTCCTCAGCAGTGTTTTTTGTCGTTTCTTTTCCTTGTGACACAATGTTGACACGTTAGGTGAAAGCAAAGAATAATCACAGCACATAATCAAATCCCCATGTTAAGAATGGCCTTATAGATACTAATGCTATTTTACTCTCAGTAACAACCGTAGTTTAATTGTTTTTTGCTGTTGTTTTTTTTTTTACGAGTGAGGTGGGGGCATACTTCCACTAGGCAACGTTAGTACATGGGTCCTGCTAGTTCCTTTAATAATTACAAGTCACTGATAACCAATATACACTACCTGACAGCTCTTTTATTAACATCTTAGGTGAAAGCACAGAATAATGTTAAATCACACAGTATGTAAAGATATCAAGCTCTCTTCAGCCAAAGACATTACGCGCATATGAGCTCCTTTAGAGCTAAAACAAGGATGAATACAGCATTAGCTGCCCGCGTGTGGGAGCTTAAAGAAAAAAATACATCCTTTTCCATAAAATGGAGAAAAATAGAGCATAAACCAGCATACATCCCGGAATTAAGTCAATGCTCACTCTGTAACGCAGAGAAATACTACATCCTCCGGGCCATTCATGACCCAAAAATAAAATGTTTAAATGTGAGGAGTGAAGCTTTGAAAAGTTGCATACATAGAAGGAAGGGGCTCCTAATAAATTGGATCAATGAAAAGAACAACACTTAGATGTTGTTTATATATATATATATATATATATATATATATATATATATATATATATATATATATATATATATATATATATGATAAGGAAAAAAAATTGTAAATACAAAAATGATTAGTCGGTAAATTTGGATTTTAATCGCAATTATATTATAGATTTTAAATTAATGTATTTTATAAAAATTTTTTTTAATTATATTTTATAAATGTAATTTATAATCTATTTCGAATTTAAAACTATAGAAAAATATAATAATGTTAATAAACTAGGGAAATCACTTAGGATAGATAAATACTCACTTCCCCAAACCTTGAAAGATTTGTATTTCTAAAAAATATTTTTTAAACGTATTTCGAAATTTTTAAACGTGATTCGATATAATTAAAAATATTTTTTTAAACTTTAAACGTATTTTTGGAAATTTTTAAACGTAATTCGATATAATTAAACGAATTTTTAAGTTTTTAACCGATACCAATACAGAGTTTAAAGTTTTTTACACATAAGAAAAGAGATTTTAAAATTAATTTGGGTTCAAATTAAAATCGATTTATATAAGGAAATTTTTTTCGAAATTAGATCTTAAATTTAAATAATTCAAAGTTTAAAATTAAGTATTACATCATCCGATAAAAAAAGGGGGGGATTTAACAAAACGAGATTTAAACGTGAATTCGCAAGGTATATATACTTCACACTTCCGGTTATAAGATAGAGGAATATTGGCTGAAGAGAGCTTGATAAGGATACCTTAAACGGGCCTTATTATCGGGCTTGAAACCGACGGTACCAATGATCTGTCTCAACTAACAACTTTCTGTACACAAAATATAAATACGCTCTTACAATTTGGATTTTCCTTTTAATTGAGCACTCTGCTGGAATTCTTTTTCCAAAAAAAAAAAACAAAAAAACTAATCATAATCATATATATATATATATATATATATATATATATATATATATATATATATATA
>NC_136502.1:19656174-19731174 GCF_053919585.1 Euprymna scolopes
TTTTATTCAACTGAATTTCTTCCAGTTTACTAACAAAATATATAAATTTAAAAGAGATATAAATAATAAAATAAAAAGGTTATGTAATTTAAAAGAAATACACGTACTCACAAAAGCAGAACTTTTTTTTACACATTTTTTTCTTTAAAACCATAACAATGAGACTAACAATTACCTAGATCTTAGTAATTATTTGTTTTAATAGAACTGTTTTAATTGTACTGTTTACTTAGTTAACCTAAGTTGGTATTACATTTATTTTACATTATTATTTTTTTTTTAATTATTACTTTTAGACTGTGACGTTTACACCCGGAAGTAATGAGTCACACGTAGGTCGCTTTTATTCATTCCTTTTGGTCAAGATCAAAGTGTAGTATCTGTTCTTCAGATGCTGCACTTCATTTTCTTGTTCTCTTTCGGTGGAGGAGAAATCCTTCACGACTGAGACAATTTTTATTTTTGTACCTTTTCTCCACGTTAAAAAACGACCCTGGTGTCTAACTCTGTCCCGTGGGGAGGCATAGTAAATAGGTACAATATAATTGTTTATAATTGTACTATTCAGAAATATTATTTATAGTTCGTCCATTTCAGTTAGTATACATTTCCTTTACGCTTAATTAATTTACAATCATTAATATCGTTAAACAATTCCGTTTAAAACCGAAATTATGCCACCCAAACGAAGTAGAAACGAAAGTGAGGAAGAAAGAATGGAAAGATTGGAAGCTAATAGACTAAGAGTTGCTGCAATTCGCTCCAATGAAAACAATTCAGATAGAGAAAGACGTCTAGAACTTAACAGGATACGTCAAAGAGAAAGGAGAGCAAGACTGTCAGATTTGGAAAGAGAAACCCAACGTGAAGCTGACAGAACTAGACATGCTGTAGCAGTGTCAGAAATTTCGTGAAAATAGTGAATAATTCCACCCCATCTTTCCAAGCTTATAACTCCTCGAAAAATGTAATTCAAGCCCTAATTTTTTTTTCAATTAAAGGAGTAAGGACCAAGGTTTTATTTAAAAAAAAAAAAAAAAAAAAACAATGTGTTTTTTTTTTTTTAAAAAGGTTTTAAACTTCGGACTTTACAGGTAAATTTCTAAAAAACTGATTTTTTTTTGTTTTAAATTTGAATATATTATTTATTGACCTTTTCTCTTCAATTTGTGATATATAAAACTATTAAACATAAATTAATTATTTACTTTTTAATAGACATTTCAAAATGAGAGGCGTAAATTATTCGACCCCCTATCTTTCTAAGCTTATAACTCCTCGAAAAATGTAATTCAAGCCCTAATTTTTTTTTCAATTAAAGGAGCAAGGACCAAGGTTTCATTAAAAAAAAAAAAAAAAGACAAAAAGAAAAAATGTGTTCTTATAAAATAAGGTTTTAAACTTCGGACTTTACAGGTAAATTTCTAAAAAACTGATTTTTTTTTTGTTTTAAATTTGAATATATTATTTATTGACCTTTTCTCTTCAATTTGTGATATATAAAACTATTAAACATAAATTAATTATTTACTTTTTAAGAGAAAGTTGAAAATGGGGGGGGGGGCGTGAAAATGGGGGGCTTGAAAATGGGGGGGGGCGTGAATTTAAAAAAAACGTTTGTCTAAAATATTATATTCGGTTTATTGGAAAGAACATAAAATTTCACATTGACCCTGAAAATATCGTAAAAATAGAATCAATAGAAAAATTTTGATAGATTTTTAAAATTTAAAAATATTGAGTTTAAAAATTGAAAAATATTGAGTTCGGAAAATTCATTACTGTTTTAAAAAAAAATAAAAATATTTTTATTACTTTTAAAACAACTGTAATAGTTTATTTTGGAAGTATAATCCATAAAGAAAATAAATAACCCACTTTTAACAGAGAAATTACGAGATTTTTATATTGTATTCGCAGTTTCGTGTTAGGGGTGTCAAAAATTCCTACAAAAATTCTGATACTGCTAGATATGCTGTAAGGCGGTTAAATTCATCACAAGATGAAATTCAAGAAAGGCAAAGATATGCACTGGAAAGAGAAGCAATATTACGATCGAATGAATTATATGAGGTAAGTAGACGTACACAAGGTCAGTTGAGAGTGGCTCAACGACATCAGAATGAATCGGAAACCCAACGAAGCTTTCGCCTATACCAAGGGCAACAACGAGAGGCTGCATGGAGAGAGAGTATGACTTTGCCCCAGCAATTGACAGAAAACGAGGCAGCTAGACAACGAATGACTGCTTTGAGACACCATGAAATAGAACACTGCAATAGAAAAGGATTGCTCTACAACAAAAATGACTCTCTCACTACAGCTGATATAGGAAAAATGGACAAAGTATGTCAACATTGCTCAGCTGTAAAATTTAAAGGAGAAACCCCTGGTTGTTGTTGTTCTTCTGGCAAAGTTGTGCTTGATAGCTTTCCACCACTGCCTCAGTTGCTTCAAGATTTGCTCTCTGGCAATGGTCCCATCTCTAAAGATTTTCTGCAAAATCTACGCAGTTATAACAATTGTTTTGCAATGACATCATTTGGTCACAAAATTGCGGCAGTGCATGGGTGGAATCCTTCTTTTAGAATTCGAGGCCAGGTTTGCCACCAGATTGGGAGTCTTTTACCACCTGAAGATGAAACAGCAAAGTTTATTCAAGTCTACTTCTTGGATAGTCTGGAAGAGGAACTACATAATCGGGGACGTGACAGTAGACTCAATAGAGACATTCTCCAAAGTCTGACTGAATTTTTACATGAGAACAACAGCTTTATTTGTCAGCTGAAAACAACAAAGGAGAGGATTGAAGAAGAACACTTGGTAGAACATAAAGTTGTCATAAGGGAAGACCGAAGGCCGCAAGAAGAGCATCCACGGCGATTCAATGCTCCAACAACAACGTATGAGATTGGAATATTAATGGAGAATGAACCAACAGCTAACCGGGATATTGTCTTGCGTTTTAGAAATGATACATTAAAATGGATCTCCGAACTACATCCCCTCTACGATACTTTAATGTACCCGTTAATGTACCCCTATGGTTCTCCATCTTACAACATCTACATGAAGGCATCCAATGGGCGAAAAGTTACCCAACAGCAATTTTATTCGTACCATTTAATGACTCGGCCTGGAAACTATTTTCTCTGGTACCGAAGGCTATTTCAACAATGGCTGGTGGATGTGTAATGCAAGATTGAAACAGAACGTTTACAGTTCCTGAGGCGTGAGCAACAGACCCTGAGAGCTGACAATTATAGCAACTTGAGAGATTCAATTCTTAGGGAGGATGGGAATCCAGAACAGTTTGGTCAACGAGTTGTACTTCCGGCAACTTATACAGGAGGCCCTCGATACATGTTTGAGCGTCAAAGTGATGCCATGGCATATGTTCGGCGAATGGGCCGAGCCGACCTCTTCATCATGTTCACAACAAATCCAAAGTGGACAGAAATTACAGAAAATTGTCTTCAAGGGCAAGACCCTCAGGATCGTCCAGATATTGTTGCCAGGGTTTTCAGGCAGAAGCTAAAAAAGTTACTTGAATTTATTAAAAAGGGAGGATTTGGCAGGTTGAGGGCTTTCCTGTACAGTATTGAATATCAAAAAAGAGGACTGCCGCATGCACACATCCTCACCTGGCAGGCCCCAGAGGACAAACTTCTACCAGAAAAAATGGATCTCTGCATATCTGCAGAGATCCCTGACAAAGAGGAAGATCCTGATCTTCATGCTAAAGTGATGGCACATATGGTGCATGGACCTTGTGGACCATTTAATCCAAATTGTCCATGTATGATTGACAACAAATGTTCCAAAAAATACCCCAAAGAATTTCTTCAGTGTACCAAGCAAGGCCAAGACTCTTACCCCAAGTACAGGCGAAGAAAACCAGAAGATGGAGGCCAGACTGGTACAATAAGGATGAAGAGAAATGGTCGGTATGTTAATCAAGAAATAACAAACCAGTGGATTGTTCCGTACAACAAGGTCCTCCTTCAGCAGTTCAACGCTCACATTAACGTAGAAATTTGCAGCTCGATCCAAAGCATCAAATATGTCCTCAAATACGTGAATAAAGGATGTGATCAAGCAGTGTTTGAACTACAAAGAACTGATGGAGCAGCTAACCAACAAGGCCAAGTACAAAGTCACATTGTGGATGAGATCCAGCAGTTCCAGAATGCAAGGTATGTCGGCAGTTCAGAGGCAGCCTGGAGGATATTGGAACATCCCATCCATGAACATTTCCCCCCAATTGTACAACTTTCTGTTCATCTTGAAAATGGGCAGCGTGTCATGTTCTCAGCTGATACTGCTCTGGAACGAGCCCAAGGTCCACCGCCTGCCACAACTTTGACAGCATCTTTTCAACTCTGCCATGAGGATGACTTTGCAAGGGGTCTCAAATACGTAGAAGTCCCTGAGTTTTACACTTGGAACAAATCGACAAAGAAATGGATGAGAAGAATGCGTGGGGTACAAGTTGAAGGTACTGAAAATGATGATGTATGGAAGGCACCATGCATTGGGAGAATCTACACGATTAGTCCAAAAGCAGGGGAGTGTTATTTCTTACGCCTGTTGCTCAATGAGGTTGCTGGTCCAACTTCATTTCAAAATTTGCGAGCATACAATGGTCAGGTGTTTGAAACATACAGAGCAGCGTGCCTTGCTCGAGGCCTTCTAGAAAATGACCATCACTTGCATCAAGCAGTAGGAGAGGCAAGTGCCACTCAATCACCTTCAAATTTGCGAAGCCTATTTGTGATAATTTTAACAGCCTGTGAGCCAAGAAATCCTCTTGAGATCTGGATGGCTTTTCGTGATGTAATATCTGAAGACATTCTTCACAGATACAGGCAAGAAGTTAACAATCCAGAAGCAGATTTTAATGAGGACATCTACAATAAAACTCTTTGTCTAATTGAAGGAAAAGTTCTCCTTATGTGCGGTCAACCATTGGCAAGCTATGGATTACCTGCACCAATGCAAGGGAGAGATGAAAGACTCGCGAGAGAGTATCAACGTGAAGTTACTTATAATCTTGAAGAACTTCCCTACAAGCAGAAAATATGCAAGAAAAACTGACCGATTCTCAAAGAGAAGTTTACAATTCATTCATGGCAATGTTGGAAGCACAAGGTGAAATGAACAAAAACATGATGTTTCTTGATGCTCCAGGTGGTACGGGCAAGATTTTTGTAATCAATTTGATCCTTGCAAAGATTAGATCCATGAGAAAGATTGTGCTTGCAACAGCATTCAGTGGCATTGCTGCTACTCTACTACAAGGTGGCCGCACTCTTCACAGCACTTTTAAAGTACCCTTGGATACTCATCGAATGGATCAGCCAGTTTGCAAAATTACTGGTAACTCAGCCTTGGCAAATGTAATTAGAGACACCTCTGCAATCATTGTAGACGAAGCCCCAATGACGCACAAGAGTGCTTATGAAGCAATTGACCGAACACTGCAAGACATCACAGGAAACAAGAATCCCATGGGTGGCATTCCAACCTTATTTTGCGGTGATTTCCGTCAAATCCTCCCAGTGGTTAAAAATGGCACAAGGGCTAACATTGTCAATGCAAGTTTGAAACAATCCTATCTCTGGAGGCACGTTATAGTGAAGAGACTGACTACTAATATGAGAGCCTATATCTCTGATAATACAGCTGCAGCAGACTTCTCAAAATTGCTTCTCCAAATCGGTAATGGTCAGTTTCCTATCACTTCTTCACCTGACACAATTAAGATTCCAACTGCGCTTGGTAAATGTGTCGGTAATCAGAAGCAACTGAAAGACAAAGTGTACCCAGACCTGCAAAACAATGGAAAATCACCGGATTGGCTTGCTGAGAGGGCTATTATTTCGCCATTAAACAGCAATGTGAATCATTTGAACAATTCAATAATGGATGAATTTCCAGGAGACACAAAGCAATACAAGTCAGTTGATTCAGCTACTAATGAATATGAAGCTGTTCACTACCCTGTGGAGTTTTTAAACTCTTTGGAGATATCTGGAATGCCTCCACACATTTTAAATCTCAAAATTGGATCGCCAATCATGATTCTTCGATCCTTGGAACCGCCAAAAATAACAAACGGAACCAGATGTGTTATCACCAGATTGCACACCAATGTACTTGAGGCCACCATTTCCTGTGGTCCCTACAAAGGCGAAACCGTTCTACTGCCAAGGATCCCCTTAGTTCCATCGGACTCAGTACTTCCATTTAAATTCCGGAGACTCCAATTTCCTGTGAAGGTGTGTTTTGCAATGAGCATAAACAAAAGTCAAGGTCAGACATTTAACACCATTGGCGTAGACTTGACATCAGACTGCTTCAGTCACGGTATGTTCTACGTCTCCATCAGCCGGACAGGAAGTTCAGAAAAACTCTACATTTTGGCTCCAAATCAAAGCAGCAGAAATGTAGTTTACCCTGAGGCTCTTTAGTGAAAAGTTCGAGAAATGGATATGAGGAAAAACTGACATGATCTGATTGTGGTAAGTTTTTAGTATTGAATGTGCAAGATAAAATTTAAGCAAGAGTTGAAAATGACTTCAATGAAAAATTTACTATGTAACATCAAGTAACCTTCCTTTTTGATGAAAATGTTTTGTGAAGTTCCTGATTGAATTTCAGTCACTACAAGAGGTAGTTAAAATGTTAATCACCTTATGCAATCGTTGCTCTTACAACATCAACTTACTGGAAAGGTGCCCACAGATTTTGGTACCCGAGTGCGCAACAAAGCTCTGTGCGAAGCACGGGTATCTTTGCTAGTATATATATATATATATATATATATATATATATATAGAGAGAGAGAGAGAGAGAATATATATATATATATGCTTGCCAATTGCTATATGGGTATTTATTTTTTTCTTTACATAATTTTCTCAAATTTCAATTCAGGTTTAATTATTTTCCCGCAATTAAAAATCTTAATCAGAAAATGGTGGGCTGATAAGGAATAATGGAAATGGTTCACTTCCGGAACTGAATAATCAGCCATTTTTGTTCTTTTATTTTAGTTTTTAGTTTTCTAACAAATTAGAAAATAAAATGAGGTGAACCACCAGACACCTGTCAGCGTTTTTGTTTTTCGTTTCGTTTTTAATTCAAATTTAATAAACCGGATGTGGTATTAGTGACAAACATTGCCGATAAATCTAATCAAACGTTGGCGCAAACAAACAATCGATTGTTGTTTTTTATTATTTTTATCAACAATTTATTAGAGTTGCATGAATTATTAATGATCTGTTGCAGTAAAACAGCATTTTGTTGCACCCAATCTTTCGTTTTGGTGCTGAAGATTGCAAGTCGCCAATGAACAAAATAATTAGACGACGATTGTGTTTTCTTCCGGGTATTCTTTGTGTGAATCAATGAATACAACGTTAATGAATAACCAGAGATTAAAATTAACACAATATATTTCATATTCATTCGTATGATAGTTGTTAGGACATTTTGTTCCTTAACCAAGTGTTTGATACATAATAACGATTGGGCAGCGTCTCTACTTTATACATGTTCTAATACAAGCAAATACAAACGAAACAAAGAATTAGCATGTAAATGCAAATGCATGCAAAAAAGTATTCCTCTCAAACCCGGCAGGATTCAGTTTGATATTGTGGCCATGTAAATATGTACTGTAAAGTCCAAAAAGGATTATACAACGTGTGCATGTGTGTATGTGTGTGGAGGGGAGAGAGTTAGGGAAATGTCTAACATACTGTGAAATGCGTGCGCGTAGCTCACGTGTGCAGATGTCGGATTGGAAGAAATACAATAAATTTTCTTATGCATGTTTTTTTTTTAATATGATAGACTGTTGTGCCGCCATTCCTCGTGAAAGGGAGATAATTCGGATATAGAAACGCTGCCTGGTGAATGCATGCATAACTGTGTCGAAAAGGGTAGGTAATGCTACAATAATATTAATACGCGGCTATGTTCATTTTCTGTCACGTACTCATTGAAAAAAGTAACTTCGCATAAATTTTTGTTCTTTAGAAGTTGTAGTTTTACTATCTGTACCACATTCACACAAATTAATCACTATTTTTCCTCGATACAATTAATATATGTTCTAGTAAACTCAATCGTGAGATAAGTTCTGCAAAAATATAGGTTAGCAAATGGGAGTTCCGTGGTTGTGGAACGATTATATAGAGAGAACAGAATGACTTGCTAAAAATATACAAGATTTACTCTCTCTTTGGTTCGGACTGCAAGATGGGATAGACACTTTTAGAAGAATTTCTTTCCTCCTCAGCCAATTATAGCTAGGCTGGGGCAGACTCATAAGGGGTAAAGCTCTAAGAGAATTTTAAAGAAAACTTCAACTGATACTGTAGTCTTGTTAATATATGGCACAATCACGTTCATATACAGATTCTCGTTAGATCACCAAAGTTAGGCAAGGTTGAGCAAGGTCAGTATCAGATGGGCGACTATTTGAGAATGCCAGGCGCTGTATGTAAGAAGACGTCGACACCTCCCTACAAAAACTGAAAAAAAAGAAAGAAAACTAACATCGTCAACTCCCCTGATGGGGGTATATGTACAAATGGGGATCGCTTGTGAATTTCATACTCCCATGAAACTTCCTCCTTTGAAGGAAGCCGGTGCAACCCGCCTAGGGTTAGTGCCACTTCAGTTCGGTTTAGTTTAGTTCGGTTTGGTTTTGTTAATAAATATTGTATTGAAAACTACTAAGAAAGAGACATTACAGCAGACGTCACAGAAATTTGTTGCACACCACGCATCAGCTATATATGTTTATAGGATGAAACTTTGTCCACGAACTCTCTAAAGAAGTTAAAGGGTCATTGTACAGTAACTTGCGCAGTTATCTCGTACTTTCTCACTGATGAAGCAAGAACCTTAAACAGACTCAAACGACAAAAAAAAAAAGTATTGAAGCAGCCATATTTCGTTTACTCTCGATTGAACAACATGTCAATCAGCAGTTTATTTCAACAGTGCAAACATATTAACATTCATATTTCGCGGATATTAAAACCCAAATACTGACGTTCTCTTACATTAGTGAAAATAATAAAGAACGTCGGCATTTTTTACAATTCTTGCATTCACGCATTTCGTCCAAATGTTAAAGAATATTGATTTTCTAGAAAGATCTTAGATACAGAAGCTGTTTAAAACAGAAATGTGAGGAAGACGGATGGTGTTATAATTAAAGATGATGATGGAATCAGCCGAGTCGAGTTCAGATCCAGTAAAATCGATCACATTCACTTGCATTGCAATACAAGTTAGGGTTTAGGAATAAGACATTGAATCACAAGTACTTTTTTTTATTTTTACTTTTATTCACCACAAACATATTGCCACTTGGATGCAAGGGGCTACTATTTGGGACCATATCTACGGGGACACTATGTAGGGAGTTGAGCAGCAGGATGTCTGTTCACAATACATTTGTTTTATTTATTTTTTTTTTGCATGTCAGTACAGTCAAGGGGGGAATTCAAAAGTCTAGCAGTTAGTGGAAAGAAACTAGTAAAGTAGAATTTTTTCGGAATCTAGCGATCTCTAGAGTGAAGGGGGGTTATTTTGCTGCTTGTCGAGTGAGTGGGGAGTATTTACATTGAAGGGCCACAATGTGATACGAGTTCATCAGAGTACATTCCATTAAAATATTTGTAAAAAAAGCAAAAAAGCAGAGTGATGCAACATGGAGCTTAGTGTGGGAACTATTAGATTTGAAATTTTTTGAGATAGGGAGAGATTAGTGGTAGGTACCTTAACCTAGAAGTGGTAACAATATTTCATGCAAACGTGAATGGTGGCTCTATAGAAGTACAGGATAAGAAAGTCTTATTCTAACATTTTACCAAATTTATTTTACATCACATTATTTATTGAACAAAAGAAACTGGTTAGCAATTAAATTAGTAAAGAAATTATTAAATATTACTGTGCTCTGATGAAGAAAACCTTACACTTCCATGTCTGGATGAAAGAAAGCTTATTTAGAGTCCCTACAATGAGAATATTATTAAACCCATATTGGTGCAGATATTATTAGTATTGTGTTACTTTGTACGATTATTATTATTATTATTATTATTATTATTATTATTATTATTATTATTATTATTCTGATTTCGTTTATGAACGTCTCTCTGGAAAGGGATGGGATTCATTTCCAGAGGATTTCTCTCAATTCCGACTTCAAACCAGGAGCTTCAAAGATCAAGGGTTTTCCTAAAGATGTTGGTGGTACCTACAATAGCAGAGGTCTGAAGGCCGCCTAAAACATCGGGAATTTGTAGTTTTTTCAATTATCCTTCCAGACGACTTGATGCTACTCCTAGTGTACCAACTGCGACCGGGATTATTTGTGTTTTAACCCCATGTATACGCCTTATCTTCAAGGCCAATGGAGCATAATTGCTCCACTTCTCATTCTCCTTCTCTCTCACATTCCTGTCCCAGGGTACTGAAAAGTCTACAAGCTGCCAGTTTTTTTTAGAATTTGTCAATAACTACCAAATCCAGACGATTATGTTCCAATTACTTAGTCGTTATGACACTTTTGTCCCACCATACCTCTACCTTGCCATCCTCACTTGTTCTCACTTCATCAGGCACCTCCTCAAACCATTTTCCAGCACACTTCATCTCAACTTTCTTACACACCTCCCAATATATCTGGAGTCCCATACGATCGTGTCTTTTGCGGTACTCTCTCTGGGCCAGTCCACTACACCCTGCTGCAAGGTGCGCAATTGACTCTGAGGTCTTACCACAATCCAGCATAATAATAATAATAATAATAATAATAAAAATTTTGTAGCTGGTTTTGTTGGTGGCAAGGATTTGACCTGACCATACTTTGAGCTTTTTGCAACCTTTTCCGTAAAGTGCCTCAGTTTGGAGATGATTGATGTTTTCCTCATCATTACCATTGTACAGGCATACTAAAGCTTTCTCACCAGCTTCAATAACCTTTTTTATTTATTTTTTTTTTACTCATGTTCACCCCTTACAAAGCATATCGCCACTTGAACGTAAGGGGCTACTATTTGGGGCCATGTCTAGGAAAGATTAACAAGATATTTGTTTATCTTACATTTAAACTTCTGCATATCAGTACTGCCATCCTTGCAAACACTTCTGTCAGTTTGTGGAAGTTTCTATTGTTCATCACCATTTCGAAGAGACACTCCCTTCCCAATCCCATGAACACTGGATGTAGCATCACAACCCGGTGGTATATGAATGAAATGAATGTTAGAACCGACCACATCTCCCAAAGATTTTCTAATCTCTTTGATGTTCCAGACTTTCACAGTTTGGCTGTGGCATGAAAAAGATGTAACCATCATCCCTATTGACATGATAACATAGAAGGACCCATAGATCAGTATTATCTGCTATCAAAATGGTTTCTCTTGTCAGTGCGAGCTCTCGAGCAGTCTTTGCAATCAATACTTCAGCATCTCCAGATGCATGGACTACTTTACCAACTACTTCCTCCAAACTTTTTCCCAACAAGTTGATGAACAATTCTTTATTTTGTTCATTAGCAAGGAAAACATCCTTTGTTAATTTGAACACCATTAAAGCAGGGTCAGTAACACATTAACAACAGAGCCCCTACTCAGCGTCGGTGAGTCAGGTCTTTAATTGATGAACCACTTTCATACCCATCAAAGACAATGCATGCTTTTTCATATCTAGTTGTGACATTTCTGCAGTATTGGTTACAGATCTCATCAAACGTATGGCCTAAGAGATACTGTGGGCCTGATTGTACAGGGGAAGTCAGTTCCCATATTGTGTCTGCCAAAGCCGTTTTTTTTGTCTCTCGCGGTAGTCCGAAATAATCAAAAAGTGCAGTTGGGTAACTACAAAGCTCATACTGGAAATGTTCTTGCTGCTGCTGAGTTTAGGGTTCATTGGTAGATAGCAGGAGTTGTGGATTTCAATTGCTTCATCTTTTCTGAGCAAAACTTTTGACCTCTTTTCTCCAGCCATTGAAGCTATGATTGCCTCTCCTGTGGAGTTTGCTCTTTCCACATTCACCTTTTTGTCTCCACTTAAATGCTGTAAATGGACGGATCTTGCTTGAAAAGGTCAAATGTCTGGAGAAACCATGTATTCCTCACTTCTCGTTCTTTTCTTGCTGAAGTAGCCTCCTAGTGCTTGTCACTAGTGTTATAAGGAATGCCTGCTAGTTCTTGCATTGCAAACTTGATTTTAGCACATGCTGGTAGTGATAGCGTCCAAACCAAGCGTTGAATTTTCTCCATTTGTCTGCAATAAGACCTCCAGACGTCTTCATGCATGTTCAATAACCAGATTCGTCGACAACCAACCCAGTAGTAATCACTCCATCTAATCATCTTAAATCCTTCAGAAATTTCTGGTACTTTTCAAGATGGCTTTTCAGCAGCCTCTGCATTTGCTGCAAGTACAAGCAGGCTGACATACAAGATGTGTCCTGATGCATTTTCAGCATTGGCAACAATTTTCTTACAGCGTCAAGGTGCAATTTCTGGTGCTGTGATAAACAATTGCAGAATCCTCACCATATCAAGGTATTGAATCCACAATTTTGCTGTTCGCTGGTTAACCATTGCATTCTTCACATGGTTGATTCTCTGGGCAATCCTGGTTACAGAATCTGATGGCAGAACATTATCCAATGTCTTAGTATCATCAAGGATTACTTTTCAATAGCCTCTGAGCTTCATTTTGAGTAAATGACTCTTCTGCATCAGTGTTTGGGTTGATCATCCTCAGTGACATGTGAAATTGGCAAATCATAGACTTTCACTAAAAAAAAAAAATAGCATTCAAAGCAGCATCAACTAAGAAGTGAGCACGAATGACTCTTGCAATTGCTTTGCCACTTAGCATGTGCTTGACTGTATTTTTAGCATACACATTTTCAAAAAGTTGTTGCAATCCATAACCTGTCATCAAAGGAATAATTGACCCCAGCAAGCTCATCTGTGTATGGAAGCCACCAAATCGCAAGACAAATGATTTCAAGGGACTGGAACTATGCTCCGACTCGACTATCATCATTGCTTTGACCGAATGTGTGTAATGTTGTTTTTCCTGGCTAAATCACTTATGTAACATAATGTTGAGTATATGTTGATTACCAGGATCCATGTCGATCACTGCCAAAAGAACTGTTGCTGATTTCCTAGGATATGTTCCTTTGTCCACTGACTGCATAAGGCCTGACTATGCGAGTCTGGACGAATGTAAAATTAGTGAAATCTCCCAAAGGATGTCAACATTAGCAGTGGAATCGACAACTTTCTGGGCCTGGAGTTCTGTAAATGCCACTGGTGGTTTGTTGGCGTGCTGTGAATATAGATACTTGATGTTGATCCTTCCAACCCTTATTATATTTTCTGAAAAGACCTGAATCCTTGGAACTGGTTTTGCTTTAACTTGCTCAGGCGTAAAAGATGTTATGATGCATTGAATCCATCAATACTCCTTACATTATGGTCCACATTATCAGTTACGAACAGTATAAATTCAATTTCAAAAGGGGAGAAAGTTTTAGCGCCATGAACAAGAACAGCACTTCTTTCGAATTTTTGGACTTCCGTGTAAGATGAAAGAAGCCATGTTTATTCAGAATGTCAATTCAGAACCATGATCCAAATTGGTCATGTATTTCCACTGCTAAACGAAACTGCCAAGGTCAAAGGAGAACTCTTGGTTTAACATCTTGCATAATCGATTGAACTATTGATGCAAGTTTCAAATCATTGTCTTTGCCTGCTTTCGCTAAAAAAATAGCGTTCAGAGCAGCATGGTTGTTGATCTTCCTGAAAAAGATCAACAATGTTTTAGGAACATATTCAAGAATCGCATCCTGTTCAGGATCATTCTTAGACGATTAATATTCTGAACTTGCCTGGATACTTTTAATGTCATTCTTGATAAGCTTGGCTACCGTCTCTGTGATTCTAATGGCCTCTGATTCTGAATTGTCTGTTGAGCGACTCTGTGCATAGAATTCATGGAGAATACATTTTGCTGTACTTAAGAATGTAACAACATTGGGTTTCCATTAATTTCAGTCGCAATGATTTTGTCTTTGAAATGTTCAAGCAATCGAGATTTCATGTATGAGAGACTGTATGGTTCAAAGCCAGTGTCCTCGAGAACTTCCTCCATCTTTTAAATAAGATCGACAATGGTGAATTGATCCTCGTCATTTAGCTGCAAATAATTTAGCAACTTCCAGAAATGCCTGATTTCTCTCTGAATTCTCTGGTCTACCAATGTTTTGTTTCTCAGAAGAATCAGCAGAAGAGAATGCATTAGGAATGTTTTATTGGAATCACAGTTTGCAAAACATGTTCTGTGATAACGTGCTTCTTGTGAAACAAGGTCAGCTACATAACATTTTCTATCTTTTAAAATGGATGCCCAGCCATCATTTTTGCGGACTTTCTCACAAACTTTTAACAATCTGTCCTTAAACTCAATAGATTCTACATGGGAAACATCAACACTTCTTTTCTTTCTATCAGATTTTGCTCCAGAACCACAAAAAGACAATATTCCTTTAAGTTAAACACACACAAAGAGCGGATTGCATTGGATGGCATTTCATCATGGGTGAACCTGTTTTTACGATCAATGTCTATGTATTTGGGATTGATCTAACGCTGTCTGCATTTCTTGGGAAGACGTTGACCAATCTGAATTATGATCTTTTTCTCCACGTTGTTCAGAAGCCCTGCTAATGGAATCGATTCCCTTCTGGCTGACGATGAATGTTTCTTCATTACTGGACATTTTATTGTTGCAAATAGTACACTTGTCAGCATCCATAATTATCGGTACTTCACTTTGGCCAACCTGAAATTATGATTCTTCACTTTGGCCAACCGAAATTATAATATCACAGAATATTAAACTCTCACAGTAATACATCAAAAGAGACAAAAATAAGGCATAAGAAGTTATAATTATATTTAACTTTATGAAAACTATTGGTTTTATACAATTTTACGTTACTACATTTGTTATCTTTGAGGATGAATTTAGAGTAATTGAGTTGAGAGAGGGGAGGCTAGAATCGGCGGCAATCTTTAAAGATGGCGGTCGTTGACCCCTTTTCAGCAAGGAAAATTGTGGTAATTTTTTTTTAGCTGGAAGAGAGATTATTCATACCCAATATCCAAGTTAAAAACCTTTGTTGCAATTTGTTTGAGGTTCAGTCAAAAATCATTGACTGAACTATTAAAGTCTGCCTAGGTTACATCCCTATTTATTACATAACGTGTGATACTCTGTATTTCCATTGCATTGAAATCTATATAAAAATGTATATCTTTTTTATTTGATTCCATTATTGTCTTGAACGGTAATTATTTCGGGTATTTATCAAGGCTCTTCAGTAATGAATTCCTTCTATTTTATCAAAAATTATATAAATGTTCAAATAAAAAGGTCGAGTGTCTACCTATATATTTTCTAATTATGGGGCACTATGAGAAACTCCCTTTTGGGGAGCTCGGGCTTCCTTGTACCAGACTTTGTGCTCGCGAGAAGGCAAAAAAGAAATGTGTTATTATTAAAAAAACATGGTGGCTTCAGTAAGATATATATAACTCAAGCCAAGAGTAACAGTTTACAAAATGCAGGTCCTCGGAATTGGTTTCGGAAGATTAAACTCTAACAAACTCGTCACAAAACAAAACAATGTTCCAATATTAAGTATGCAGATCCCCCCCCTCTCTCTCTCTCTCTCTCTCTCTCTCTCTCTCTCCTTATCTTAAAAAGAGAAAAGAATTGATTTGTAGTGAAAACAGTTGAAGTTAGGACAGTGAATAAGAGAGGCGGGTTGCATGCCTCGATGCTCATAGCAGTTTAGGGTCTGATCGCGTCAACGACTGACTTGGGTCGACAATCACCAAGGTTGAAATGCTCCTTAATTGTTAAAAAATAAAGTAATTCTATTTTTATATTTAAAGAAAAAAAGATGTCTCGTCACTTATTTTATACACGCATTCAATTCCAGCCCAATGGTTCCTGCTGTCAACAATGCCGATGAAATCCTGCCTGTAATGATGCCGACCAAGAAGACTGAGGACTCGACCCACAGCCGATATATCCGACGTCAAATCAACCCCTTTTATCATTCTGCATGTCTATCGTCTATATGTACATCGTGTTTAACACATAGGGAGCTGGTTGCTGTTCCTAGGACATAACAACAGAGCCCAAGAAACATCCCCACGACAAACCAAGTAACGTTCCTTTGGTTCACAACTTATTGTGTTGGAATTGCATTACTATGTATAAAACTTTACAACATTTTAAGCTGCATGAAGATCGAAGGAAAAAGAGAAGGAAAAAGAACAAGGAAAAGGCGCATAATGATTTGGAAGGTGCGCTTGAGAAGAATGTGAGTCTTCTCATCCTACCATTTCGAAAGTGAGCCGGCCAATCTGTGGGTCCTAGAGAGAATTACTGCAACAGAACAACTGATTATAATTAAAACCAAAGGACTGCTATCTGACAGACATATTGTGCCGTGTTGTAAATACATGTCGGCGACTTGCATTTGAAAATGAACGAAATAAAGAATTTTTTTCCTTTCACTTAAAAAGTCCATGCTGAAGAATTATTTTCTTTACAAGCCTCTAAATACAATGTTTGATCCATTCTAAAAATAAAAATAAAAACTGAATGGCAAACTTTGTTCTAAATTATTTTATGTTCATAAAATTATCACATTAGACATATTAAATTCATTTCAATATTTTAAATGGGCTCATATTAATTTTGTCTTGAGATTAAAACCGTCTCAAATAGTATGGCATGTGTTACTATCAAAATGGAAATTTAAATTCAGATTCGAATATAAGTGTAAGATCGATCAACAGATCCAGAAAGAGACTGGTTTTGTTTTATATATTAGATGTAGAGAGTTTTTTAAAAGTATTTTTTATTATTTTCATGTAGAATTCGCGTACTCCATTAAAAAGTAATCTATTTGTAGACAAGATTGGCAAAATGCTGAGCCTGGTTTTCTTTGATTATTCCATATGCAAATGAAGCGTGAATGTGAGATTCCAAAATGTAAATATATTTCAGTCAAGCAGAAAGCCATAATTTAAACCCAGTTAAGCGAAGTGCCTTTGCCTTTCACCCTCCCCCATGGCATTAAAAAGGGATAAAGCCTGGCATGTCATTTTATGCATCCTTGTGCATCGATTAGATGATCACTAGGACTATGACAAGAGAATATTCTTTTCATTATTTTGACTCTCGAGTATATATCAGTAAATATCTCATATGTTTTTATATAGAGTGATGTGGTTCTCGATTGGTTAACTGTGTCTTACTGTGTAATCAGGATCAAGTAGATTCGCCAAAAAAAGGGTTTTCCTTTTTTCTTTCTTGGCCTTCCAAGATTAAAGTGTAGTATCTGTTCTGATACTGCACTACACTTTTTTAGTCTCGATTAATGGAAATCCTTCATGACTGATTTATTTTTTAATTTTGTTCCTATCCAGAGTGCCCCTTTTTGGGGAGCTGTTTTCCCCCCACATTAAAAACCGACCTTGTGTCTAACTCTGCCCTCGTGGGGAGGCAAGTAAACAAACAAAAAAAGTAAACACAATAATGGTTCCGCAAGTGGTTACGTGACCGAGCCTTTTTAAACTCAAATACATAGAGTGTATGCACCAGTAAATCCCCTTACTTACTACACTGACATAAGCAGCATAGGATCGCCCGGGCTGTGCCTAATGGCTATGATAAATGGGATGAACGGAAGTAATCGTTCATGCCGTCAACACTTTTGAAATGGGGCTGTAAAATAAAAGATTGCAAACAATAATAGATGAAATTACTACTTTGGAGGCTGAAGCACATGTTAAAAGAACATTCCTTTAACTAAGTTTATATATCAGTTCTCAGTTAATCACGGAAGTTAAATGACATTGAATCTGACGAGTATCAGATGGGTAAAAATTTTGGAAATACTAGGCACTGTATATATTCAGGTAAGCAAGTAAGCATAATACCTCATTTAGATGAACGCTCCTGCCTTTCACGGTTCCAGGTTACCCTTGAGCAAGGTGTAACACCTGTTAGCCTCCCTCTGATATTCTTGAGAGTTGGTGTTCCTTAGCCATGGTAAAGCAATACATCTAAGAAAGAAGATTTTTGTTGAAAAAAAACAAACAGATAGACAGAACCCATTAGCCTTTTAATGATCATGTTACAAACAAAGCATCTGCTTACAATTTGTCATGAGCCAGCACTGAAAGTAGTAAGGTCCAGAAAACTGTCATGAGAATGTTCATGTTAGTGCACAGTCAGGTCTATTGGAGATAGCAAGAAAAAGAAAAGCAATTATATTTGACTAAAAATGAAATGAGGACATATTTTGTGACAGGAAATTATTATATTAAAAGTATATATATATATATATATATATATATATATATATATATATATATATATATGTATATATATATTATCATATCATCTGCTTAGTTACACGTTTTGATTGCCGAATCGTGTCAACAATCCGACAATCTCGTCAGACTTCACAGAAAAAAAATGTCTTTTTTCTGTGAAGTCTGACGAGATTGTTGGATCATTAACATGATTCGGTAATCGAAACATATGTAACCTAGCAGATAATGTAGTAATAAAAAAAAATCTATTTTGCTCAGTAATAGTATTGAGCACTTTTTCAGGTTTTTACTAATTGCCATTACCAAATATATATATATATATATATATATATATATATATATATATAGTCATCCACATACAGTACTGTTTCGCTCTATCACAGCTCATCAGTGCGGCTAGACAGGCAACTACTTCAAGCCAGGATCGAAACCCAACTGCAAAACGTCAGACAAAGCTTTTAACCATTATGCTATATAGTTGCTGTGCGGGTAGTGGATTAACAATGTGTTGACATCGTCCAAATGCCTGAGCTCGATTTGTTTACACAAAGAGCATCGCTTAATATGCTAATGTCAGTTTGTATATCACTTCCCAATACACTCAACCCAAGATAGGGAGCATTATATAACATAATCATTTTGACACATTAGTTCTCGTTAGAACACTGTAGTTAAGTAACATTGAACCAAGTAAGCACCAGGTGGATGACCATTTGGAAATACTAGGCGCTGTATGTATTCAGGTAAGTAAGTATGTATAATATCTCAGTTAGATGACCGCTTCTGCCTTGCATAATTCCAAGTAACTCTTGAAAAAGGTGTAGCACCTGTTAGCCTCCTTCTGATAAATATACAGAGGGTAGATGGAGTCCCTCAGCAATGGCATCTAGTAAAGGGGACCTCTGTTAAAAAAACAAAAACCAAATTGGATATGTTGGTGCACAATCTGGTCTAACTGGAGATATTAGCAAAACCTAAAATTAGTTCTTCAAAAGCATCAGTTTGCAAACTCGTTTATTTACATTTAATTATTATTTTTAATTTTAATTATAATTATTTAATTGTTAATACAGTATTAAATTATTATTTTTAATTTTGATTATTAATTATTTAATTATTAATACAGTATTTAATTATTATTTTTAATTTTTACTATTAATTATTTCATTATTAATACAGTATTAAATTATTATTTTTAATTTTAATTATTAATTATTTAATTATTAATACAGTATTAAATTATTATTTTTAATTTTAATTATTAATTATTTAATTATTAATACAGTATTTAATTATTATTTTTAATTTTAACTATTAATTTTTTAATTATTAATACAGTATTTAATTATAAATTAATTTTTCAGTATTAATTATTTAATTATTAATACATTATTTAATTATTATTTTTAATTTTAATTATTAATTATTTAATTATTAATACAGTATTTAATTATTTTTTAATATTTATTATTAATTATTTAATTATTTATACAGTATTTAATAATTATTTTTAATTTTAATTATTAATTATTTAATTATTAATACAGTATTAAATTATTCTTTTTAATTTTAACTATAAATTATTTAATTATTAATACAGTATTCAATTATTATTTTGAAATTAATTATTAATTATTTAATTATTTATACAGTATTTAATTATTTTTTAAGTTTTAATTATTAATATTTAATTATTAATACAGTATTTAATTATTTTTTTAATTTTAATTATTAATTATTTAATTATTAATACAGTATTTAATTATTATTTTTTCAGTATTTACATAAGTAAAATATGCTGAATTAATATATGGATGCTTTTATGTTTTTTTAAGTTGTTGTTACAATTAAATTTTCTTGGGCTTTTTAGTATTTCTTATGTAGAAAGTGGATGGCTGATTCCATAGCCTGTGAGAGTATCCATTAGATCAACCATGCACTGCAAATTGACTTAAAATAAACAAACCAAACAATGCAAATACATTTTTTAATCATTCCTGACATGCCAATGATTACCATTTGGATTGCTAAATAAAAATTAATTTAAAAAACAAAACAAAACAAGTAATTGATATGCATGTTGTCAAGTCAGTGATGGACTCAACATTTTCATTTAAAAATCCACAAAGAAAAATCGATATTTTTCGAATCTGACAAATTGCATTTGGAGAAGAAAGACTTATAAATGTTAAGTAAAAAGAAAAAAAAAATGCAACACAAAAAATAGTCACAGCGAATGTGTCTATATTTCATTTTTAAAGCAGACTCAAATCTGTTTTAACGCTCTTCGTTATATGAACGTCCACTGATCTCAAGATATGGGTTTGATTTTTACAACTTGTTTGTGATGTCTCTTTGGGAACTAACAAAACAAAATGCATGAGACATGTACACTATTGATATAACATCAATGTGATGTATATGTGTGTGTGTGTGTGTGCGTGTGTGTGTGTGTGTGTGTGTCTGTGTGTCAATGTGTGTGTGTCTATGTGTGTGTGTGTGTGTGTGTGTGTGTCTGTGTTTGTGTGTGTCTGTGTGTCTGTGAATTAGAACGTTACAACTCGCGTGAGATGGGACAGTGAAAGAGGTTTGGGCTTCTTTCCATGGGGTCCCGATTTCGAATCTTGCTAGATTCAGCCACTCTGATTAGTCGTAGATGACGAAACATGTGTCAGCGGATAATTATATTTTAAAAACAATATATATATATATATATATATATATATATATGTGTGTGTGTGTGTATGTATGTGTGTGTGTATGGGTGTATACATCTATATATGTATGTGCGTGAGTGAATTGGAACAAATATAAAAATGCCCTCAGTTTAGAATGGGTTATCCTTCACTGATCGAGGACAGAATAGATTAAGTACAGCATCAGAACTGATACTACACTTTGTTCCTAGCCAAAAGGCCAAGAACGTTGTTTAGTTCTCTCCTACTGCAATAACTTAGACACCAGGGTCGGAAAGTGGGATTGAAAAGTTAGTGCACCCAAGGAGAGGCACTCTGACCTGCATAAAGTTCCTAGGTAGCCCCGTCGGGCACCTCAGATGATTAGCAATAAACTAACTTCTTCTCAAAGAGAGAAGGCAAGGCCTGGGAGGGTGAACCTCTTAGAACTGCACAGAAGTACTACTATAAAATCAACAGGGACCGGATCATTATACAGGAATGGTCTAATCTCTGTTGAATTTGGGGGCTCAGGATAAAAATCAAATCAAAGAATGAAACTGTCCGCTTCAAGTCAGTGACTGTTCAAATTTTGTAAACTATCATCAGCCATAGTTGAGAAGTCCATTTGACACCAAAAAGAACAGATATAATAAATTATGAAAATATATTTATGGCAATTAAGCTACACAGAAGCTTCCATATTTTATCCCCATAGGAAATCATACAAAAATGCATGGAATTTGTGTAACTCTGTGGTTTTTATAGATACATGTGGTGTTTAATCTAGTTAGCTAACAAATTAGATACTTTCTTATTCCCTCACTCTTTCGATTAGTCCATGGCAGGGCTTAATTGATTTTTTATTTCCTCTTCTATCCAGCTCTATTCACGTACTGAGCACTATTGAAGTAAATATGAAAAATGGACACGTAAAATATTATAACTCATAACAGTTTATGTGGATATATGTAACAATATATATACTATAATACAATTCCAACTAACAATTTCCGTGGTTAAATGCGACACACTGCTGTCAAGACTTCACCTCCAACATTCAACTCCAAAATCAACCAAGTCAGGCTTTTCTTTATTGAAACCAGAAGCATCTCATTTGTATATAAGGTGACAAGATCAATAACATATAAAGTGAAGCAGCAGCCATTTTTTTCTTTTCTTCATTGTTTTGTTTGCATCACACACCAAAGAACAGGTTTATACCAAATTTTTAAGGCAGTTAATCACACGCCCTCCCCATGTCTTGAATCATTCATGTTAAGTTATTTCGCCAGACGTTGCTCTCTTTGTAGAACTTTTTCCACAACTTCTCGTCTTGCTATCCATTATATCCGCTCAATTACTTCCTTCTGGTCTTTTTTTTTTTTTTTTTTTTTTAAGTAGTTGCAGGTGGTTCTAAGCCATCCAGATATTGAGTAGTGGCTGACCAGTTTTCCACGGGCAGAAAACAGTTCGCACCTGCTCATTTCATCATGTATCTCTGGCAGATCTTTTCCTCTTTAAATTATCAATCTTCTTGCAGTGTTTGAATTGAACCAGAGACCCAACACTGTTCCTCCCTTCAATGACTCTGGTGGTTTTGCTTGTCAAGATGATATACAAGTTTACAAGTACAATCGACCAGAATGTCATCTATACACGAATCTGTGTTCTTTCTGATGAAGTCCTCTTTATTGAGAACAATATTCAAAATTTTTTGCAAAGATATTTACCGTGGGAAAATGACAAAATAATATCAAAATGAGAAGAGTTAAAAAAGCATAACCAAAAAGCAACATAAATAACCCACTCGACAGAATACAAAACTAAGGAAGCAGGCCCTTCAAGAGCTTAGTATGATGTACTGATACAGAGCAACAGAAGTATGTTCAAGAACAAATAGATCGACTCCAGAATGCAGCAGATAACAAACAATCATATCTGGCTTGGCAAGTAGTAAATGAAACATCTGGGCACAAACAACCTGCCAAAGCAAAGTTAAAAGCAAACACACAGGAAAATATATGTTTGAAGTGGAAAGCACATTTTGAAAAAAAATGTATACAGACATTTATTTGTTTAAAATCAAATTTTCAGCGACATGACGCCTTCATCAGGGATAGAATAAGCTTGTGTTTTTTTCTTTCCTTTCCTTGCGGCATAGTGTCACTAGAAAAGTAAAGTCCATGTGATCTTCGTCAACGGTGATATTTTTAAATGTTCAATATCAGGAAATATGCCTGGCTCGTGTGTGATTAATTTTTTAAAATGTACTCATATTGCCATGGGGGTATTTAGTGGAAGATATTCAATACAAAAATCTTTGTATATATATAGATGTTTTCTTCCCTTTCTCAATATAAAACTCAATGTCTGTGTTCTATTTGCTGTCCTCTATAGAAAGGAAAGTTAGATAATCTGTAATGTTATGACCCTTTAGGCTGTGATCATAGCGTAGTATCTGTTAACTGTGGCAAGCGGGATCAAGGGTCAAAACATTATTATTATTGTTATTGTATTCTTGTTAATCGATTTGAGCGATGGGTGGTTGCTGGATCAGTTATTATGATTAGAAGAATAAACAATTAAATTGCGGAAGAAATAATTGACGTGTGAATCGCAAAAGGAATGTGAAAATAGAAAATATATGTAAACATTATTTTGGGGTTTTGAATAAACAAATAACTAGTTGTGGATTAGGTTGGTCTGAGACACGTAATTAAGTGACGTAAGAGAACACGTGATGTAGTTAGTTTTGGAGAGATTGAGAGAGTTGAGGATTGACCACCAGAGTAGACAGACGTCTAGACAGGGGTGGACAGACAGCTAGGAGCGGGCTGTAAGAACAAAAAATGTAGACAAACTGCAGATCCTGTGAAAACCATTTGAGACAACTGTAATAAATTTATATTATAAAAATATAAAGAGTTGTTTTAATGGTTTCAGAAATAAGAGCAGATGTCTCAACTGAATGGTGCTGATCGCTTCATGGTTCGTCACGGAGCAGCGGGAAGATACAGAAGAAATCTTCAAGAAAAAGGTATGAAGCATATATTATTCTTCTTATATATGAACTGTAAAAATATCCCGTGTGATAAGTCTGATACAACATGATTCAGTTTACACGTCAATATCATGTCCCCTGGCTAAACAACATACATACGATTTATACGTTTATTATCTGTCTGTTAAAAGAACAATATCTTACATCCACTAGATAACACATGACACGTTTTAATATATCATCTCCTCCAATATAAACCAATATACAACAAATCAACAAAATGTAAAAGTGTATTCTTGTGTAAAATTTACTAGGGAAGGAAATGGAAGTGTTTGCAAATCAAGTGCATTTCTAAGGGGGATAATCCTCCAAATATATCCTATTTTCATGAAATTTATATCATATGTATAAAATTCTACAGGGAAAACAGTATAAATTATCTTAAATCTTAATGTTACCTTTTATGTGCTGAAGATCTATATGGCCTCATCTCTAAGTTACCCATGACAATAGAATGAACTTCAAACTTCAAATACAAATATTCAATTTCTCTGAAATTCAAACCATATGTATAAGACACTAATTCAGAGAGTTTTCCAACATTTCAGCTTCTTTCAACTATATTGGGGAAACGGACGATGGAGAAGTAAAAACAAAACAATAATGTAATGTTATATTGTCTCTAATATAAAGGGTTGTGTGTTTGATTATTATAAAGGGGATCCTGTGTGAGTGACATGTATTTTCAGAACCTACCTCTGCTTCTTCGATGTTGGATCATCTGGAAATTTCTCGTACTGGAGGGAGACTTGATACCTGTTTTTGGATGAAGATTCAATCACTCCAAGACAAGGAATTAGTTCTATAGTTTTTATTTCACTTTCTCCAGATGTCCTGCAGAAGGTGGAAGTGAAACCGGCCTGTGTGGATTCTTCTTCTACACACGTCAGCGTTCGTCCCCACCCCGTGAAGAGGAGGAGACAACGGGAAGCCGTCCGTTGTCTTCTGTGTCCAAATCAAATCTCAACGATTCAGCAAACCTGATCACATGACTCACACGCAATCAAATCAGCTGATCTTTTACTTCCGGCCAACGTGTCTACACTATAACTCACCTCATCCTTTCTCTCTCCCTCTCTCTATTCCTTAACATTCTCTCTCTCTCTCTTTCTCTCTCTCTCTCTCTCTCTCTCTCTCTCTCTCTCTCTATCCATTCTCTAACAGTAAAATAATGCTACTTTTTCAATCTCGAGTAACAAGGGTTCTTTCTACTAGTAGATATATATTCCTAATCAGGTCAAATGTAAATCTGTTTAATAATAAACTGGTTGAATTTAGATAAAATTTTTATGAAATGAAATTACAAGAAAACTTTGGAGATCTCTCGAAAGAAATATTTAGAATTTAATATTTATATTCATCTAATATATTACGTGAGATTTGGACTTAATTTTTATTTTAAGTTGAAAAGAGATTATTGGTTAAAATAAGAAAAAGTAATAAATACAAAAAGTTTGAATCGATTCAAATATGAGGCTGCATGCGAGTCGATTTCAGAATTTCATGATATGGGATTTCATTTTTATTCCATTTCTACCAGTGAAAACATTAACTTGAATCAGTCAGCAATCGTTCAATAAAAGGAAATAACATTTTTCAAAATAAATAAAGTAAAATATTACAGAGTGAATGGAAGAGACAGAAAATGGAGAAAGGAGAGATAGATACGGAAAGGGAAAACTGGAGACATAAGGGGGGGGCCTGGAGAGGGTGAGCTAAAATAAACTGGAGCTGAAGAGCGAGAGACAAATAATGGCAGAGAGAGAGAGAGAGAGAGAGAGAGGAGAGAGAGAGAGAGAGAGGGACGGACGGAGAAGGCAGGAGAGAAAAGAACGGGGAGAGTAGGAGAGAGAGAGAGGGACGGAGAGGGTAGGAGAGAGAAGGATGGAGAGGGCAGGAGAGAGAGAGGGTAGGAGAGGTTAAGAGAGAGAAGGATGGAGAGGGCAGGAGAGAGAGAGAGAGAGAGAGAGAGAGAGAGAGAGGGGGGGACGTGGAGGGTAGGAGAGAGAAAGGGACGGATAGGGTAGGAGAGAGAGACAGAGAGAGAGACAGAGAGACAGAGAGACACAGAGAGAGAGAGAGGGGGTCGGAGAGGGTAGGGAAGAGAGACATAGGGGGAAAAACACAGAAAGGAGGGAGCGAGAGACAGAAAAGAGGGTAACAAGAGAGAGAAAAGAAAGAAGCAAGAGATAGAAAAGAAGGGAGCAAAATACAGAAACGACGGAGAAAGCAAAAAACAGGAAGGGGGAGCAAGAGACAGAAAGGGGAGCAAGAGACAGAAAGGGGAGCAAGAGACAGAAAGGGCAGCAAGAAATAGAAAGGGGGAGCAAGAAACAGAAAGGGGAGCAAGAAACAGAAAGGGCAGCAAGAAACAGAAAGGGGGAGCAAGAGATAGAAAGGGCAGCAAGAGACAGAAAGGGCAGCAAGAGACAGAAAGGGGGAGCAAGAGACAGAAAGGGCAGCAAGAGATAGAAAGGGCAGCAAGAAACAGAAAGGGGGAGCAAGAGATAGAAAGGGCAGCAAGAAACAGAAAGGGCAGCAAGAAACAGAAAGGGGGAGCAAGAGATAGAAAGGGCAGCAAGAGACAGAAAGGGGGAGCAAGAAACAGAAAGGGGGAGCAAGAGACAGAAAGGGGGAGCAAGAGACAGAAAGAAAGCAAAAGAGAAGATCAAGAGTAATTTCTGTGTATAAAGAACTTTTATATTTTATTATAAAAAATATCAAAAGCGTCAATGAAGAAATGAAAAATATTCTGAAATTCCTTTTAGAAAGATTATTCTAAGAGAAATTCAAATCAAAATGGAAACTTGAGGAACATGATGAGAATATCAAGAACAACTGGTTTAGTGTGTTTCTAATGGAATCGATGCTGAATGAATATAAGAATAATATTACTATAATGGAGACTTGGTGTGTAACAAATTAAGTTGCGAGTCTCAAATATATAATAGTTCTCAAAATTCAAAGATGATAATGACTGTCTTATAATGACAGCAAGAAGATCCAACGTTGACTGGAATTGAACAGAATACTATGTCATAGTCCAGTCCATAGCATGATATTATTTTTTGTTCTTATTCTTTGATGTTTTATGATATTACATATTGAGGGTAGAATGGAAGGATACACTCATCATTGGTTGAATGAGAAGAGATGCAATAAAGGGATATGGAATTAAATTTTGGTAATTTATTGTCTTTAATCTCCTCGAATCAATAAGATAATTGTGTATTCCTGTCTAAAGCCTTGAACCCTTCTTTAACATTAATATTTTCCTTTTCTTTTTTCGATGATTTTATAAATAAAATACAACAAAGTAAACAACGTAAAAAAATGCATTTCCTTTTAATAGATGTCTGCCGTGAATGCAGACCCAACACTATTATTGTTCTCACTGTTATCAGAACGAAAGGTGCTCGTCCAAATACTATGGGAAATCTAGTTACAGAATATATATGACTACAAGGTTCCAAAACCATAGGAGTTCGTGAACAAGCAATGAGACAAGAGCTATTTAGAATATACTAGCAGGCCGCCCGGCATTGCCCGGTCGTAAAATATGCTTAAATATGATATTTTGATTAATTCATATTTCGTATTAATTATTATATTATATTGGACTCAATATATAGTAATGATTTTAAAAAGTTAAAAAAAAAAATGATTTGTGCGCCAAAATTGAGAATCGAAACCAAAACGTTTAACTGATCATTTATTTTTTTCTTTGACGTTAATGACTGTACTATGAAGACATGTTTATTGCGAAATTAAAAATTAAAACATGAACTAATAACTATTACGTCACGCATGCATATTCGTAATGCTGTCGTTTGACTTTCACCTGGCAAATTTAATTTTTTTTAATTTTCACACTTTTGCACCGATTTTTCCTGACTAAAACTCAAATATAAAGTTTCGCATGGGTTCAAATACCCTATATATTAAGTTTCATGTCCATAGAACAAAAGCTCGCATAGGAGTTTGGTAGGCAAAATTTTTTAAACAACTATATATATGCATACATAAATATATATAGAAAGAGGTTTGTTTTTACTATAACCTTTTTATGCAAATATTATGCAAGTATAAATCATGTAAAATATCTGCATGAATATAATTACACGTAATAGTTAACTAAAGATGATCATCCCATAAGAAAACCGAACAAAAAACTGATAGGGAATTAATTAAAATGATTATTTAAATGAGTATGCAAATTAGCTAGATCTTTTGCAGATGAATGAAATTCAACGACCCATATATAACAAAGTTGTATTTTTTTTAAATAAATAGAAAAAAAGGGGTTTTAATACACAAATGAAAAATATAGAAGATAGGTAATTAACATTGAAAGAATAGAAAAGCTCCCCCCCCCAAAAAAAAACGAACTAATTTAGGTATAAAAACGATTAACAAGAAATCATGATTTGATTCAACATTTCGCCATAAGTCAGGGCTTTATCAAGAATAAATATGATAAAATAACAAAGTCAATATTTATACATTGAATGTTTGAGTCAGAGCAAGAAGACCAAAATGGATGTTAACAGAGTGGGAAAAAGTGTTAAAGCAGAAGAAATGACGCTGTTGTCTCAATGGTCACCTGACACTCATTAACCCTTATTCTCGAGTGGCCTTTGGGCTTTAATCAGCGGTGAATACTCCGCCTAGTAATTTGTATATAAAAAGATAGTGGGTGTTTGAACACGAAATTTTGAGTTGAAAACCTCTGTATTGATTTACTAATAAGGTGAACAGAGTTAATAGTAGAGAAAATAGGGGGTGAGGTTAGAGGAAAAGGTGACCAAAGTGAGATAGAATGGTAGGAGAGAAATAGAGTGGAAGAGGGGTATGTGGAGAGAGAGTTAGAGTTGATTGGTTGGTTGGTTGGTTAGTTGGTTGGTTAGTTCGTTGGTTGGTTGGTTGGTTAATGTTTTATGGCATATCAACAACTGTGGATCAGTTAATGGCAAATCATTTATTGAATTAGAACAGTTTAAAAGCAAGTTAAAGAAAGTTAGGTTCTTCGAATCATTTGTTGGATCATGCCAGTTTTTCTTTTATTACTTATTGAATCAGAGTTAGAGTGGAAGAGAGGTTTGTGGATAGGAGGATGACAGTGGAAACCTGGTGGCGACTTTAGATCTTATATATCAGTTTACACATGACAAACTGTTTGCATTGTGTTTATGCGTATATAACATTCTACAACTTCAGTAATTGATTACTACTGTGTGCATAGACATCTCATAATCATTTAACACCCATTTTATACGCGGGCATGTATTGAACAGTGTAAAGAAATTGACTTCCAAACTGACCTATCTCTGGATAGGTCTTTATTTACGCATCTTACTCTTATGCCTATTCTTATTACACACCCATGCTTTCTTTGTTCTTCTCCTGTGACTTGAACCTGCTACCGCAACAGTCCTAAATCTAGTAACCCAAGAACCCTCATCCATTATTTCAACGTGGTTATACCATTATAGTTTCCTTTTCTGTATACATCTTCCTACAGATCTCTTTATGAAATTAAGTCTGAAGAAGAAGAAGAAAAAGAAGAAGAAAAAGAAGAAGAAGAAGACATAGGTGCTTTAATCGCCAGAACCTCATGCCGACCATTCGAGCCAATGGGATCTGTTAGCTTTTCTAATACAAAACACAATAAAGAGATTGACAGTAAATTAGCCAAATCAAGTAGTGATTATGGTTGAGTGCTGTGCTGCCCACCTTATGGATAACAATGAATTCTTCTACTTGCTATAAAGATTGAGAAAATATGTCTCGCAGCATTAAACACAGGTTATACACACTTGGCAGTCGGACTGACGTATATTGTATTTGCTTTTTGTTCAATATTTTTATTTCTACTGTACATCAACTAGTACTTTTTTCTGGATCCTTATCACTTCACAAAGGTAAACGTCGACACAGGACAGAGAAAATAAAATCAGAACAGATACTACACTTCGATCCTTCCAGAGAAGGGCTTAGGGGTCGCTCAGGCATATTTTGTAGGCCAGTGCACTTCACTTAGTTTGCTGTTTTTTTTCAAAACCCCACCTGACCTTGTGTCTAACCTCCTAGAGAGGGAAAAATACTGCATTTTGTTCTTAATCAAAAAGCCAATCAGGAGTACTTTGCATTGTAATTACAAATGGGATCTTCTTTTAATTTACTTCCTTACATATGTAACAGCGCAGATGCGTGGATGTAAATGCATGCAAAGTGACTTCACCGGTAGGGGGGAAAAACTATAAAGAAGAGAAAGAGAATGATCATAAGAGAGACGTGGATAACGTTCGTGATCATGTGTGAGGCGTGAATGGCCCTTGAGAAGAAGCTCACATGAGTGACGTCACAACGGTAACGAAAGAATGAGGAAATAAATGTTGTAAAAAACAAAAAACGAGTTGGGGTTATTTCCTATTCTTTGTCTTAATATCGTTTGCGTCTAGGACTGGACACAACGTGTGTTGATTCACGAATAACGTTATGATTATTCTTAGCAACAAACACAAGACAATTTTGCAAAGATAATGTCGTGTGTGTACGATCGATATTCGACATTAAAGGACATTAGAAAGCAAGTTGAAAAATAACCATTTGGTGGCCTAAATAAATGCGTTTTCATCTTTGAGGAAGACTAATCTGAGTGCCATAATAAGTGTTGCTTGCTATGGAATCAGAAAAATTAATTCACTTCATATAAGATACATTACATTTCATAATGCATCAATAACTTTTTTATACTCTTTTTCACCCCAAACAAGGCATACTGTCACCTGCACGTAAGGGAGCATGCCTAGTATGGGTCTATGAATAGTTGAGCAGTGAGATATCTGCAACATAACGTGGATGCACATATGCAAATGCTTGCAAAATGACGTCAAATGACTATAAAAAGAGAAAGAGAATATTCAAGATCATGTTGGTGATGTGAATGATGATCGAGAAGACGATTACAAGGGTGACGTTTTAGTCGTAACAACGAGGAAATAAATGTTGCTGTTACAAAGAAAAAGCGAGTTGAAATTTTTTTCTATTCTTTGTCTATTTTGCGACTGAGGCCACAACGTGTTTGTTCCTAGACAACGTTACTTGTCTGTTCACATTACATTTTAACGTTACATGTCTGTTCACATTACATTTTAACATTACATGTTTGTTCACATTACATTTTAACATTACATGTTTATTCACATTACATTTTAACATTACATGTTTATTCACATTACATTTTAACATTACATGTTTGTTCACATTATATTTTAACGTTATATGTCTATTCACATTACATTTTAACGTTACATGTTTGTTCACATTACATGTTAACGTTACATATCTGTTCACATTACATTTTAACGTTACATGTTTGTTGACATTACATTTTAACATTACATGTTTGTTGACATTACATTTTAACATTACCTGTCTGTTCACATTACATTTTAACGTTACATGTCTGTTCACATTACATTTTAACTTCAAGTCAGTGCAGTCAAGAAAGCAGGAAACTGGGAGAGAATTACAAAAATCTAGTAGTCTGAAGGGAGAAACTATTAGAGAAGAAGGCTTATTGGAATTTAGAGACCTAAAAAATGAGGGGGTGGAATTTTGCTGCTTGATAGATTAGTCAGGAGTATGTACACAGAGACGGCACACGTGCCATGAGTTCATCAACGCACATTCCATTAAGTACTTGCAAGACAGGGATGAAACATTGTGGCAATAGAACAGAGGTTGGAGCCATATCGGTAGAGGAAGCCCATCTTTGCAGCAGAATTGGAATGTCCTCAATGTATTAAAAAGATGGTAGGAATCTCTATTTTCTCCAAAGATGAGTACAATAGCAGTTTGTTCACAATTGATGCTTGCAGAAATGTTTGCTTTTATGTTCATTTTACCTTGTACTAGCAGGTTGTACTTATTATTATACAGCCAATCTTCTATAGAATACATAGTAGTGGCTGCCCGGCGTTGCCCGGTCGTAAAATACACTTAAATATTATATTTTAATTCATGCAGATTTCATATTTATTATTATAGAGCTAATATTCTATTGATTATTATATTGTACCTAATATATAATAATGATTTCAAAACTAAAAAATAAATCTGACTTTGGTGTCATCAGCGAGAATAGGAACTAAAGTATTTAACGCTCCAGCCTTCATCTTTACTGTTTGAGAGATGGCGAAGAAACCGTTAAAAAGTAAGAAACTTTAATGTATAAATGTATATTAAGGCATGCATAGAAATAGCACGTTTAGTTGACATATGCCTACTAAGTTCCAATTGTTTTCAATTTTGACTCCTTAACCAGCTTTTTTTTTTTTGCCGAATCGTATATGTTTCACAGGTCCAAATACCCCATATATCAAGTTCAGAAATAACAAAACAATTCGAGAATGGGTAAAGCATAAAACTGCAGGAAAGGATTCAGTTATTAATTTATTATTATTATTATAAAGCTCTACCTCAAAAGATAGTGAGACCTTGATATATATAAAAAGTCTGCTGTATTGATTCAGTCCCAGAATTCATTTAAAGTCTCCTTTTCTTCTGTTCCCATCTCTAATCTGTAAAAATATATGTCATGTGTTTTAATAACAGGAGATCTTACCCCCCCCCCCGCCCCCCGACCGTTTTTCAAATATTTGTTATGTTGGTACATTTGAAAATAACATTTCTTTTTTTCACCTACTTCTGATGACGTCTTTAGGTAATACAGATGAAATATAGAATCTCATCATGCGAGTTGCTTTGGTTGTATTGTATGGTTTGTCCACCTTTTTCCATTCATCTCTAACGATATTTCACAAGTTATTGACGTGTCAAGAAACAAAATAAAAACAAATACAGAAAATAAGAAATGAGTGACGTTTTTTGAATATTACCAATTGCCTTTAATTGATGGCAGAAAGAGAAGAGAAAAAATGAAAGTTTAAGAAATATATAAAAGGTATGCGAAAGAAGGGGAGAAGGGGAAGAAGGGGAAAGAAGGAGAGAAGGGAGAAAAAGGGGAAGGAAGAAAGAGAAAGGAGAGGAAGAAGAGGGGCAAGTATATTTCCAATCCTCGAAAGATTGTCTAATCGAATGTTGAACGCAAGGAGTGGACAGACATTTATGCCCTCTGCAGAAGATAATATTCGGTGACATGACAAATTGAAAATGGTTTATGCAATAATCTAAAAGAACGTCCATCAAGTCGTTTCATTTTTTGTATTCGTTTTATTTTTTTGTCTCTTTTTCCTGTCACTTTTCTAGTTGCGTTGGGACAACAGTGTGTTAGATTGGTGACGTGTGCATGTGTCAATACAGAATATATAGAGTGCTATTATAGTTCGTCTACAGAAATGTGACCTCTATTTAATATAGGACAACGGTACAGGATTTTGAAAATGATACATGTATACGTTTATGCGCATTCTCAATGTATACACGTGTGTGTATATGCCTGTAAGTCTAGGTCCTGGATATGACCTTAAACTATATCCGATGGTGAGGCCCCAGCTTGTGGACTTTGGGGAGTGTGGAGCCACCCTTTAATTGCCATTGCTCCCAGGTCCACTCTGACCCGGAGTAGTAGTACCTGTTAGGGTCCCAACTATGAGTTAAATAGAAACTGACTTGAAAAAAACATATTCTACTAAAAAGCTTTTCATCCAAATCACTGGATTCGGCATTAAATAACCTGAAAAGGGTTGATATGTCGTAAAACAAAACAACCAACTAACCTGTAAGTCTATGTTTGTATGTGTATTCACATTATATGTGCGTGTATTCTCACATTTCAAAAATAAATCTTTATATCTTTATATGTTTGTTGCTGATGGGATATCTATTGAATGCCAGATATCCACTTGCTGTTTCAGAAACTATAACCGAAAGATTTTTTTTCAGGCCCTTTAACTGCAACTGTTTGGCTCCCTCTTGCATTCGATTCATCGGGTATATTCGTCAGATAGGTTTTGAAATTCTTTTGCATGATTCAAGTTGCTCCTATGATTACTGGAATGAAGTAAAATATATCTACCTACCTATCCCAGTCTATTTTATGCTGTGCACTCCTTTGTCTGTTGAGCACTATTGTAAGTAAAATCACCATATATTAATATATACACACGCATCATATATATAAATATATAATTATAAATTAAAAATAATTACATTTTATACCTACAGACACTAGTGTTTCATGTTTTCGCAATGATCAGTGCAGGAAGTGACGATTGCAGATAGTCAAAAGATTCGAACCCTGACACGAAGCCATCTTTGACTCCATTAGCAAGGAACATTACCCCTGGGCCACTGTCAACTGCCACGAGAATTAAGTGAAATTTAACATTTATGAAGCCAAATACAGGCATAACGTTATTAAGACGCTCTAAAGTGATCAAGCCATCAGAAATTGTGATCTCGTTCATCATCATATGTATATATATATATATATATATATATATATATATATATATATATATATATATATATATACATATATACATATATATATACATATATATAATCGTGATAATATATATATATAAATACATATATATATATTCATATATATAGATATATAATCGTGATAATATATATATATAATCGTGATTATATATATATATATATATATATATATATATATATATATATATATATAATCGTGACACTCTACATTGATGATATCCGAAAGGATGAAACATTAATGTCTGTAGGTATTTAATTTTCTTATTTTGTTCTAGCTGGGGATGGGGCATCCAACCAGATGCCAGGCATTCATCTACCATCTCATACATTCCAACCGATACATCTTTTTAAGATTATAACCGTCCAATTGTCTAAATATCTCTTGCAGATAGTTCACCGGGTATATTTGCCAAGTAGTTTTTGAAATTCTTTTCATGAGTCTAGTTGCACCTATAATTACTGGAATGATAAGATTGCAGTTTCTTTTCATGTCATACATAAGACTTTGGTATTTAGTTCCCGCTTTCTATTTCATTTAAGTCAGTATCATTAGGGATACTGGCTTCAACTGAGGTTGTTACTTTCTCCCTATTTTCCATATCACTATGCCAGATTTAACAGCTCTGTTTTCTAAGTATGAAAAGATTACATATTGGATGACGGATAACATTTTCAACAGTTCTTCACCATATATGTTCGCAGGACTTGCTTGTAGATACACTGGATATTCATTTTTTTATGGATGGTTCAGTGGAGATATTTACACATTGTATCGTAGATATTTCCCAGCAAAACACTACAACTAAATATCATAAAATATTTAAATTACTATGAACAGATAAGAAATATTTTACCTAACTGTATTATAATATAATATCATTATCATTATATAATATTCTTGTAATTTTGGGGTTAAATAGAACGTTTGAGTGGCATTCTAACTTGTTTGGAATAAAACAGTAAAAAATTATCCGTTAATTCATATGAACTTAATAAAAAATATTTGTAATCACAGATGTTTAACTTATCAGCGTATAATGTTTGATTTTTAAATATTTACTAATGTAAGACAAAATATTTAAATTACTAAATCAACCGTATTATTTAGGTTTTAGCCAAACATTTCATGACAATACGACAAAGGCGTGTAGATTGATTGGCATTTTTTCCCTTAGAGCAACTACATTTTCTATTTCTTATATATTTCATATGGAAAAGACCAAGGTTATAGGTAAGAAAAAATATCTGCGTCACATAAACGGCATTTGTTGTCATTGCTATTTAAAAACACTGGTCATTGATTGGACGCGGCCATTATTAGATTTTTCTGGGCATAGTGGAACGATCCTCTTTTAAGCCAGTTTACAGAGCCGTCTTTATCAATATATTCCTGGGTTAGTTCTTCCAGAAAATATTTGCGTCATTTGTAACACAGCGCATATGAGCGCATGGGCAAATATCAGTAGGAGCTGTAAAATAGTTGGCTTGGCAAAAAAAAAAAAAAAAAAAAGAAAAAAAACTACATATGCAAATTAGGGAGCGTCTCAAACGAAAAAGAAAAAAAGAACACCACGTAGTCGGGAAGAAGAAAAAGTGCGGTTGAAAAAGTTGGCCGTGTAAAGTCGAAAAGAAAAATGGCTGTCTACAGCCGGCATATAGTGGAGCGGTAAGAAAAACGTGCACAACGGAGATGGATAGGTGGATCTGCAGTGGCAGCGAGAAACTCTTTAAGCTGTTATCGAGACGAGGAGGAAGAAAACTCGTAATAAACGACTTGTGTTAAAAAAAAAAAAATTGTTTTAAACTAGAAAAGCCGAGTCGGATTTATTTATTTTTGTTTGTTTGTTCGTTTTCAACAGTGCTAGATGATGTAGGGGTCCGAGAAAGGCTTGAACTGTAACGAATACAGTTCGAGTGTTACATGTTGTAAGTTGGCCATTTCTTCCAATTTCCATTATGAAAGAAACTAGTCAATTTCTGACCACAATTTTGGAATACATCCGTTGCATGTCTTTCCGTCTAATTTGTAAGACATTTTTATGATGGAGGATGTTTTACTGCATCTTGTTTCTTGACATTCATGTACCATCGTACGGTTTGGGTTATGGGGTTCATCAGCTACTAATCAGTGCTCAAGATAGTAGTTCTATTTTTTTCCTTATCAGTTTGTTCAAGCTGAGGATGAGCCATCCTATTGGATGACAAACATTCACCCACTATCTCATATATTCCAACCGGAAGATCTTGTTCAGATTCTAACCTTCCCTTTAAGTACAATTGTATGAGCCTCTTTTGCACTTCGTTCACCAGGTATATTTACCAGGTAGCTAAATTTATGCATGTCTATATGTATTGTTAATGTATTTGAGTGTGTATGTGTATTGTTAATGTATTTGAGTGTGTATGTGTATTGTTAATGTATTTGAGTGTGTATGTGTATTGTTAATGTATTTGATTGTGTGTGTGTATGGTTAATGTATTTGAGTGTGTGTGTGTATTGTTAATGTATTTGAGTATGTGTGTATTGTTAATGTATTTGAGTGTGTGTTTGGATTGTTAATGTATTTGAGTGTGTATGTGTATTGTTAATGTATTTGAGTGTGTATGTGTATTGTTTAATGTATTTGAGTGTGTATGTGTATTGTTAATGTATTTGAGTGCGTATGTGTATTGTTAATGTATTTGAGTGTGTGTGTGTATTGTTAATGTATTTGAGTGTGTATGTGTATTGTTAATGTATTTGCGTGTGTATGTGTATTGTTAATGTATTTGAGTGTGTATGTGTATTGTTAATGTATTTGAGTGTGCATGTGTATTGTTAATGTATTTGAGTGTGTGCGTATTGTTAATGTATTTGAGTGTGTATGTGTATTGTTAATGTACTTGAGTGTATATGTGTATTGTTAATGTATTTGAGTGTGTGTGTGTATTATTAATGTATTTGAGTGTGTATGTGTATTGTTAATGTATTTGAGTGTGTATGTGTATTGTTAATGTATTTGATTGTGTGTGTGTATGGTTAATGTATTTGAGTGTGTGTGTGTATTGTTAATGTATTTGAGTATGTGTGTATTGTTAATGTATTTGAGTGTGTGTTTGGATTGTTAATGTATTTGAGTGTGTATGTGTATTGTTAATGTATTTGAGTGTGTATGTGTATTGTTTAATGTATTTGAGTGTGTATGTGTATTGTTAATGTATTTGAGTGCGTATGTGTATTGTTAATGTATTTGAGTGTGTGTGTGTATTGTTAATGTATTTGAGTGTGTATGTGTATTGTTAATGTATTTGCGTGTGTATGTGTATTGTTAATGTATTTGAGTGTGTATGTGTATTGTTAATGTATTTGAGTGTGCATGTGTATTGTTAATGTATTTGAGTGTGTGCGTATTGTTAATGTATTTGAGTGTGTATGTGTATTGTTAATGTACTTGAGTGTATATGTGTATTGTTAATGTATTTGAGTGTGTGTGTGTATTATTAATGTATTTGAGTGTGTATGTGTATTGTTAATGTATTTGAGTGTGTGTGTGTGTATTGTTAATGTATTTGAGTGTGTATGTGTATTGTTAATGTATTTGCGTGCTATGTGTATTGTTAATGTATTTGAGTGTGCATGTGCATTGTCAATGTATTTGAATGTGTGTGTGCATTGTCAATGTATTTGAGTGTGTATGTGTATTGTCAATATATTTGAGTGTGTGTATATTGTCAATCAATTTGAGTGTGTGTGTATTGTCAATGTATTTGAGGATGTGTGTATATTGTCAATGCATTTGAGTGTGTAAGTGTATTGTCAATGCATTGAGTGTGTATATGTATTGTTAATGCATTTGAGTGTGTATGTGTATTGTTAATGCATTTGAGTATGTGTACGATATTATAAATCTATGTTTATATGTGAGCGGACACACACACACATACACACGCATATATATTATCAATATCTGAATTGTGTGTATACTACATATGTACATGTGTATGTGTATTGTAAATGGGCATGTGATGTTAATATATATGCATCTATGTAAGCATATTGTCAAAGTAAACATGCGTAAGTCTTTATGCATGTTGAGTTAACGTTTTTTTTTTACTTGGGAATTAACGTTTGTCAAGAATAAGGGTTAATGATTGTCAGGTAGACAGTGAGATAGCAGCGTGATGATCAGTAGTGGTGGAACTTGGATAGAGTTTAGTTCTTTAAGAATCCGGTCCAATAAGAACTTGTTTACATTAGACTCAAAAGCAATCCTGTAATAGTCAGCTGTTCAACAGACGAACGTTTCTGTTGTATTTCGGCTTTGTCCAAAAGAACGACGACCCGCTGATATATAAAAATATGTCTTTATTCTTGGTGACGGTTTGAATGGTTGATTAGAGACTGTTGCACTCATGAGAATTCGACGGATTGCTTATCCTTGGTCCAGTATTCAATCAACAACAATGTGTTTGATAAAGCATTTGTATACCTCAACGAAAATACCCCCAGCAATAAATTGGGGAAAAATGTAATATTTATTCATGAACAAATAAAATAAAATGTCAACAGTTTTCCTAAAAATTTTTACAACTTTTATTGTAAGAAAAAAAAAAAAAAATAAACAAAAAGAAATTCACAAGTTTTCCTAACAATAAACATTTAAAAACTCTTTAAAAAAACTCAATTTTTTTCCTTAAAATTTTCTTGAAAAGAAAAAAAATATTTCTAATTATTTAAAAAAAAAAAAATCAATATTCATGAAACTTACGGTTGTTATATTTTACTTTATTGTTTTCCTTTTTTTTTTTATTTTTCAATGCGATTAGTATCCGATAAATGCTATTTTTTTTTGTTTACTAGCGTTTTAAAATTTGATTGGCGCTCAGCTGCTTGTAGAGTTCACGCTAACATAACAGAAAAATATGGTATGCAAAGTGCAAATGTACCGGTTCGCGGTTCACTTGTAGGCTGAAACATTCTCATGCGGGTTGTCCTAACAAAACCTTGTATAAAGAGACCAAAGATATGCGGGTATAGTGACTAGTACACATTCAAAATTTCTCCTATAAGCAAGATTAAATATGCGTGTGTAATGTCAATGCAGGTGGGTATGTTTTATTTAATGTTTACATATGTTCATAAGAAAAACATCTTCACTTTCTGATTATTCTCCTCAAATACAATTTTTGAAGGCCAAACTGCTTGAAAAAAGGCCAAATTCATAAAATTTAGCGTTAGAAAAGCCAATCTGCAACTTCAAACAAGAATATGAGAGTGATCTCCTTTTGATGTAGCCTTGTTTTCGAAATCATAATAATAATAATAATAATAATAATAATAATATATGATTATTGTTGTAATGGTGTGAGAAAGGAACTCGTCATTCCAATGTGCAACGATTCTTCAAAGAAAGAAGTCCACAAAACATTACATAAAAATAGAACATTCGAAAGAAACAGGGCAAAAAAGAACATTGTCTGGCAAGAGGTGTTGGGCTGAAGGAGTAAATTAAAGATTATCTCTTACAACGTGATTGTATATTATATGTATTGAAGTATGTAGCACAATACTATTTTATATTTATTAGTACTTATTAAATTATCTTATTTCGGTCAGTTCTATGTTTGAAATACAATGGACACAATTTTCATAGAAATGTTAATAAACTTATATTTCCTGCGTATTATTAATTTTCGCGCTTTCCAGAAAAATATCAGCTTTATCAAAGTATATGTTGATTAGATATATTTCTCATTTCGGGGAACTTTCACGGGCTTTGCAAATGTATATATATATTTTAATGAGGGACTATGTGTGTGAGGGGGGACGTGTGTAACTGTTTTTTTTTCCTTTCATATTTCCTTATTTTGTTCTAGCTGAGGATGAGGGATCCTAATAAATGCCAAACTTTGATCTGCTGTCTCATACATTCAAACCGAGGGATCTTTTAAAGATTCTAGCAGTACCTTTAAGTGCAATTGTTTGTATCTCTCTTGCACTTGGTTCACCTGGTATATTTGCCTGGTAGTTTTTGAAATTCTTTTCCATAGGTCCAGTTGCTCCTATAATTACTAGAATGATGGAAATCTTCCTAAGATTCCAATTTCTTTTCATGTCATACATAAGACTTTGGTGTTTCGTTATCTTTTCCCTTCAGCTCTGTTTAACCAAACAACATTGGGGACACCAGCTTCTATTAAAGCTGACTCGTGTGTGCATTTGTGTGTAGTCAACATATGTGTACAGTCAATGTATGTGTGTACATATTGATATAATCAATGTATGCGTGTTGTCAATAAAAATTGTGTTAGAATATCAAATTATTTATGTGCCAACGTACATTTGAGCATGTGTTTATTTATCTGTGATTATTGGCTGTTATATATTGTGTTCATTTAATTCGTATATGTACTAATATTGTGCACAAGCGTATGCAAATGCGTGGTTATTCACTAATACCCACTTTGCCTGTATGCATCCATTTAGTTGCACGCTTGAGATTTGCATGTGTTGTGTGTCATTGCACGCGGCCGGTGTTTAAAAAATGTCCATTAAATCAAAAACGTAGCAATTGCTATTCTACTGAGTTGGTGTTCACTTGCTTGTAACGACTTCTTTACAGAGTTGCAGTTCAGACAAATAGCAATTTCAGTTTTGTCTGTTTTTTTTAATGCTTTTCAGTTCAGTCTCTCATAGCGCCATAAATCCCAAGTCACATCCTGAAGACGAATCGGCTAATAAATAAATAACAATAATGCAATAACTTTTCTTTTTTATAAGTTTTGCTACGATTCCATCAAATTACAATATCTTTCTTCCTGCGACTGAATTATTTTCCCTATTTTCTTGTTAGGAGTTTACACACACACACACACACACACACACACACACACACACACACACACACACACACACACACACACACACACACACACACACATTTAGATATTCACTCTAACACACAATGTATATATCAGAACATTTTGAAATTGTTCGTTTCTCAGCAGTCATTCTTCAAATATTTATTATGACTAGCGGGACCTGTGGAAATTCCACAACGACATCTTTCATATGTCATATATTGCTGCTTATCATTCTGTGGACGTTCAGCACAAACAGACACCCCACGATATTATTGTAGCCCTTTTGATAAAACTGTAAATTTATTCATCTAAGTAATCTGGTTAATGTAGTGTCAGAAAATATCTGGTTAATACGATTCATCTCCAATATCCTTATGGGAGTCTGTGACACATTTCCATTGTATGGACGCCAGACTCGAACGGAAACCTCACGATATAATTATTCTGTCTTCAGACAGAACAGATACTACCCTTGGATCCTAGCCCGAAATCCAAGAAGATGTATTTTAATTTCACGTACGGACCAAAAGAAACATCATTTATTTTTATTTACTTTATTTTTACATCGCGTCTTCGATAATCGGGAGATCCTATTTATTAAAAATGAGGATAGAAGGTGATAACATACTACAAAAATTAAATTAGCGTATATATATATATATCTATATACTAATGTAATGTTCATCACCTTATATCCTCCTTTTAAATAAATGTAATACAGGTTTTTATAAGTTCTTGTCTCCGCAAAATTTGAATGTGATTTTCTTAATCAGCATAGTCGAAAACCTTTAAAGGTTGTCATTCTAAAAAATATTGTGGAAGTGGACCTAATGTACAAATTTATCCCCCCCCCTCATCGAAAAAGTTAACGTGTGCGCAATCTCGAAAATCAGCCCGGAAAAGAAAATTAAATAAAATACTTTACCGAATTCAAAATCGGCGAAAGCACAAGTATATAACAAACAATTGTTTCCTTATGTAAAAAATAATATACGTTTAAACTCTAACGTAGGTAATCGGTGTAAAATAACTGTTGTGTCAATGAAGGTATGGAAGCACAAAATGGATACAATACTTCTGCCATTCTTCAAAATTGCTTACTTATACATTTAGGCAAAATATTAAGTAATTTTTTGTTAATATATTTTTTCAAACATAGTTACGTTTTGTTTTTTGCTTTTTCAAATATAGTTACGTGTTTTTAAATGTCCTTTATTAAAATATACTTTATCTAAATATACTTTTTATAAACATGCGCAATCTATTACGACCGTCGTCGATTTAAAAGAATAAATGTTTCTTACTTATGTTCTTTGAATTTGATTTTTTTTAAATATGTGAAATATTCACATTTTAAAACTGTCAAACTATTTTCGGTTGCACATTCACCCTTTTGAAACTAATGTAGTAAATCCATTGTTTTCTTTTCATGTTTCTGTAAATAAATATACTTTTAAAATATCTAATAATAATAATACTTTGACAAAATATATAGCATATTAACTTAACCATAGTTATATGAAAAGATATTCTATTGAAAATTAAAAAAATCAATTGAAAAAATGCTTACGTATTTGTATATATTTTTATTATCAACGGGTGGAAAAATAAACATTAAATATAGTTAAGTATAAAAATAGTTTAACAGATTTAAAATGTGAATATTTCACACATGTTAAAAAATATTCAATTCAAACAACATAAGTACGAATCCAGTAGATGATATTGCCAGAACGTTTATTTTTAAATCGGCGACGATCATAATAGATTGCACAGGGTTAAACAAAGTGTATTTAAATAAAGTATGTTTTAAAAAAAACGTAACTATGTTTGAAAAAATATATTAACAAAAAATATCTGAATATTTTGTCCAAATATAAGTAAGCAGTTTTTAAAAATAGCGGAAGTATTGTATCCATTTTCTGCTTCCATACATTAATTGACAGACCCGCCGACGTGTTTGGAAGTTATAGTCTGGTTTTATGCACAACTACCCAGTTTTTATACCCTCTCACTCCCCCCTTTCTCTCTCTCTCTCTCTCTCTCTCTCTCTCTCTTTATATATATATATATATATATATATATATATATATATATATATATATATATATATAGTGGATGTGGTAATTAATAAAAACTGAAGAAAGTGCTCAATACTGTTGTAGAGCAAATATGCGTTTTATTTTTTATTACCGTATCTTTCTGTTAAGTTACATTATTGTTTCGGCTACACGGCCATTTTTTTGGCCGTTTGTATATATATTTTCTCTCTCTCTCTCTCTCTCTCTCTCTCTCTCTCTCTCTCTCTCTCTATATATATATATATATATATATATATATATATATATATATATATATATATATCCCAACTTTCTCTTTCTCTCTCTCTCTCTCTCTCTCTCTCTCTCTCTCTCGCTCGCGCTCGCGCTCGCTCTATCTCCCTTTCATAGTCAAAAACCTATGCGGACAAGTAACATGATTGAAATCTAGTTAGTCGCAGGAAAATATGCATGTAATTAAAATCGCCTGCATTAAAAATAAATGTAAAAAAGTATACAAAAGATTAAAAAAAAAACGACCCGTTATAAAAAAAAGTAAAAGAAAAAAATAGCATCGTGTACTGTAGCGCTCACTAAGCCGCTCCGAAATCGAAAAATAAACAATGGTACTCATACATATTTTTTCTGGGAGCGGGGTAGTGGTGTGTTTTTAATGTGTGTATAGGTAAGTGTAAGGTTATCAGTAATTAATTTTTTGTTTATAAGCGGTTATTATCTTTGAATTTGTTTTATTGTTTTTAAAAACGAGTTCCTTTTATAGAGAGTGCCGCCATATTTGAAAAGTTCTGGAGCGTCCGTTTATGTATTAAGAGGTAGATTCCGGAATAATCGAATTGTCAGCTCTCAGCCAATGAGAATGAGCGGAATTTGAAAAGGGATAATTTAATATTTTCAAATCGGGGAAAGGAAAGATTATGTTATGTCTATGAGTTTATGATTCAGTTATGAAAGGGTCAAGCACAGTATCTGTAGAATGTGTATATTCCTTCCAGGTCTTGACTGAGGGTGGTAGGAGGACTTATTATTTAGGGGAAAAATAGGAACTACTTCCTCTGAAAATTCTACGATTGTGATAATGTTGCTCCTAGACTGAAATGTAGAATTTTATTATAACGACTAAATTTTGTCTAAAATGTTCTTAAAAAGTTACATAAGATAGTGGCTAATAGTCTAGACATAATAAATTTGTATGTGGCATCTGTTGTTACAAATCTACGGTACTTTGGTCCAGAAGGGAATTTCTGCAATCAAAATATTATATATAGAGATAATAAGCTAAGCCAATTTCATGTTTGTATCTACCTTATCACCTTCCACCTTACCATTTTTAAAAGATCGGATCGCCAAAAGTTTTTGCCTTTATCTGATGTATTTGTAGTATGAAATCCGAAATTCCTTCAACACAGAATCAATGTGTAGTATTTGTTTGGTTCAAAACGGTAGAGTAATATCGTGTGGGCTTTATTTTAGCACAAATCCAAAGAATGGAAATATGTCACAAAGGGTTTGAAGATAGACCTCCACAACGAAATATGATGAAACTATATTAACCAAAGTATTTAGATGAAGATGTTTTAGTTTGAACAAAGGTGGTCTCTATGTTCATGCCCGATGTCTAGAAAACTATTCACACCTGACAATATCTTTTATAACTTTTATAACTACAAAACCACCATCCACCTATGCACGGAGTATGGTTGTCACATCTGAGCTTGTCTCTCCTCTTAAAAAAGGTTAAAAAAAGTCTGTAATCTACTAGGTCCCAAGTTATCATCATTGTTCATTAAGCTCAGGCCCCTATCCCATCGCCTCACTGTTGCATCCCTGCTCTTGTTTTACAAGTACGACAATGAAATGTGCTGTGACGAACTGGTTGCTCTAGGGTCCTTTTGATGTAAATACACTTGACCAACCTGACTAGCAGCTAAATTCAGTGCGGATGTTCAACAAATGCGGGATAAATTTTTACTCTTATAGGTTCTTCATTTGAATTGCAAGACTTTGTTATTACTGTGTCTACTCCATGTTTCCATAAATGTACGAACATGCAGAAATTTAAATATAATGTGAACAAACAACGTGTTGCATTATTCCTCACTTAGCATGCCCCATAAACATTTTTATGGGGCATGCTAAGTGAGGAATTATGCAACACGTTGTTTGTTCACATTACATTTAAGTTTCTGCATGGTCATACATTTAGGGAAAAATTGAGCACAAAGACGTAAGGGTTTACTGTAAGGCCATATACGTCCCTCGACAATCACCAACATCAATTCTTATATGCCATGGTTTTCTTCTTCTTCATCTGGTTCTGGCCATGTCATCCCAGCAATTGCTGAGATAATGGGCGCTGGTTAAAAGCAACAGAAACTCACAAGGACACAAACTCCGACACGTCACATATAAATCAGCTGTGCTCTAAATGTGTGCATTACTGTCACGTAGCGTAGAAAAAGGACTTCCAAACGTTGTCTGTGGCATTTTTAATGGTGAGTTGATTAATTCATCTGCTAAAATTCTGCATGATCTGCTCCGAACTGGAAACTATTACAAATCCTTGCAAACTTGTTAACTCTCTAAACTAACTCTGACTCCTAAATATGTTGTTTATTGACTCAAGACCAAAATGGACTCCTAAATATGGACTAAAAAAAAATATGGACTCCAAAAAACTATATGGACTCCTAAATATGGACTCAAGACTAAAAATCTTAAATGCTTCGTTTTTTTTCTCTCAGATTATAGCTGACTACCCTTCTGTCTTACTTTCTATCACCTCTCTTTATTTTTTGGATCATTTCCTCCCATTATCCTGCATCATGGCTTCGTTTTACTTTCAATAACTTTTCGTTTTCTGAATCATTTCTTAATCTTCCTCAGAGTCTTGGCTCTAGGTTGAGGTGGAAGACAGTTTATAGTATCACATGTGGATATAGTCCTGCTTCTTTCTTTTACTTCATTCTTTCTATACCGATTGATATGATTGTTTTCTTTCCATTTTTACTTTTTAATTTGAGAATTTTTTTTTTTACTACGATTAAGATGTCATTTTGTAGATGTCAACACTAGTGAAGCATAATTGTTTCCCATCATTTTTTTACAGAGGGTGTACAATTTTTTTACAGAGGGTGTACAATTGTTTTTACAGAGGGTGTACAATACTCGTTTATGAATAATAACTATATCTTTATAATATGAAAAAGTCTGCATATATTTGCATATATTTTCATCAATAACGTATACAAACTCAATATTCTATTCTGTTTTTCAATTTCCTTTGTGAAAACTTAACCCATATTCTTAACAAGAAAAAACTTGCCTTTTCAATAATAAAGTTGTATTTCAAACTTGCCTTTTCTTAATAAAGCTGTATTTCATTATTGATCTATTCCAATAATTACCAACAAAATATAATAGAAGCAGCATCAGATTATAATTATAATGTGCAATAAATTTTAAGTTAAAGAAAAAAGTACATCTTCAAGATATAAGGCATTTAGGTCCATTCTCAGATAAATTCAAAACTTATGCAATCAATTTCAGGTTTAACAAAGTACATGCCACATAGGACCTGTTTCAGTATAAGTACTAAATCTAACCTCTATTTCTCTAAACTAAGCACCCGAGTACAAGTATCATATTTTATTATCATTTGTTAGAAATGAAAAACAGAATTGTCAGTTTAAACAACATTTGTCCTTTTAATCCTCTTGTATTGGGTGTCATCCCCCCTTTTTATATTCCAGTAGTAATCTCCCAACATACCAGGGTTCCATTTTCCATTAAAACATTTCTCCATTACTGAAATATCCCAATAGAATCTCTCGCCATGTTCATCACTCACATCGCTAACATTCTCCACAAAATTCTCGAAAGTGACAATTTTGCAAAAGAAAAATATATACCTAATTTGACAACAAGAAGGCCAGAAATGCATTTTCCAATGCCATTGTGCATATAAAAATGGCGACAGATGTTCTGCACTTTTTTTAGTGTTGCACAGAGCTATTAAAGATTTGTTTCATTGTATAGTAAACCTGCTGCATATAGCTCATATTATAGCTCCAGTACTTTATATTAATTCATACTTTGATCCCAGGAAGTGCCGACTAGGGATAGCTAGTATTATTTAAAATAATGACTGACAAACCAATACAAACAGTAGGAATAAGTTACAATTATCTCCACACACACACACACACACACACACACACACACATATATATATATATATATATATATATATATATATATATATATAGAGAGAGAGAGAGAGAGAGAGAGAGAGATAAATAGATAGATAGATAGATAGATATCAGTAACCATATCTGTCTGAGGAACGGTCTCTACCCAACTCCTCTGTAAACTTTTGGTCTACAGACTTGAAAATTGATATATAGGAGAGTTAGACCTGTGGAACAAATTCAATTTAGTCTTTAACCGGTTAAAATAGTTACAAAAAGGTCAACATTTAAAAAAATTCGAACTTAGCAGACGCAAATATACATTTATACATTAATGTCGGTACATTTTAAACTATTTCTTATCCATGTGATGATAGCTCAAACGGCTGGAGTGCTAAATGTTTTGGTTTCGATTCCAGCTGATGGCACTCAAGCCATATTTCGTTTTAGCTTTTTTTACTTTTGAAATCACTACTATATATTGTGTTCAATATAATAATCAATAAAGAATTGGTTTTATGATAATAATAAATACGAAATCTGCATAATCTAAAATATCATATTTAAGCGTATTTTATGACCGAGCAATGCCAAGCGGCTTGCTAGTAAATTATATATATATATTATATCACATAAACACTTGCTGTATATAAAATCTGACTGAACATGTAAATCTCACGTTTTCAATTTTAGCTCTCGTCATGCCTCCATCACTTTTTCTTCTTTTTCTTTTCTGTATTTTTTGAACATTCATCAATGCATATTATTTGGACTACTGTTCTCATCTTGAGTTTAATTCATGCAACGTTTCAGTCAATCTAACCTCCGATCTTCTTCAGGTGTATCTTGTCGGACACACAAATCTTTCTGTCGAACTTTGGAATCCGTATGTAATTTCAAATAGAACCCTTTATTTAATCAACAAAGGTAGCATGCTCTCGTTCTGTCAGCCATGACTAGGTAGAAGCCCTAAGTAATTCGTAATTGTATTTTGAGTGTGGCTCGCATTGAGGATTGAACCTTCAACCTCCAGAAGAGTGTACTTTACAACTAAATTTTACCAAGTATTTTATCCACTGCACTAGGTATCCATGTGGATTGTCAATATGAGAACAGTAGTCGAAATAATACGAATTATCAATCAGCATCTCAAAAATTCAGAAACATCTCTTGATTGTTTTATTCTGGGGAAACTTTGAGTTGGGGAACCTCTTTCGTTTCATCCTAGTTACTTAACAATAATCACTAATATCCATTATAAACCTTCACTGTGAATCCTTAGTCAGAGAAATGATAAATAGGAAGGGACCCTTGCATGAATTGGCAAATCTAGACCAAAATTTCGACTAGATGCTGATAACATAAAAAATGATGTGACTTATTAAATTGCTATCACTAATAGGCTTGTAAACTATTGGAGAGATTTCAAACAAATTTGAAATGCAGACATCCTATAAAACAGAGCATGTCATAGTTCATGTAAGGTTGACATACTTTACTTTGAAGGTCATGAAAGGTCAAATGAATGATCTCTCATGTAAATAAACCTCTAAGCAACAACAATATATTAAGAAATACAAATATTAGTCCTTTTAATTTTTTAATTAAAAAAGTAAAAACTGATTTACACAATATGAGCATACAAACACCACGATGCCTATAATAACATCAAACCTTGAAAGCTTTTATAGTATTGTGCCATCCCCCCTCCTGTTCAACACTCCTTGTAATAAAACAGAATATTAATTTCTCAATTTGTGATGTGTAGATTCCAATATTTTTTTGTGTTTCTAATACAATTGCAGTTACTATTCATAATCATCGCTTCAGGCTTCAAAATTGCTTAAAAGCGTAAAATTTTATTTGTGAGTCAGAGATCTAGTGGAGCATTCTGATCTACTTTCAAATTTTCTTTGTAATTTGATAAACTTCATGTTTTCCCTTTAACTGTCCAGATTTTGATAAGCTCGTTGTGATATTTTCATCTATATTTTTTACTTGTGCCATTTTTGTCTATATCTGTAATTATGATTTTAGTTTTATCGGTAGTTAAAAATTAATAAGTATTTATCATTTCATAATTAGTACTAGGAATGAAAAATTTAGTTTAAACATTTTTTAAAGGATCGTTTTTGAAATCAGGAATTATGTTCAAATTTTACCGATTCTAATACCAATTTCGATACCTCAAAATGTTCGGATTTTACCAATTCCCGATTCCATTGAATCGCTCCAACACTATTCTTGATTGCTTCTACCTATCAGATGTCATCGAAGCATAAGCTGTCAGAAACAGCTGAAAGAGGTGCTTTCAACATTTGCCAGAGAGAGAGAGATATAGATAGATAGATAGATAGATAGATAGAGAGAGAGAGAGAGAGAGAGAGAGAGAGAGAGAGAGAGAGAGAGAGAGAGAGAGTTTGCTCCATCAGTGTCATCAAGCAATTTAGCGATTGTGTCTTTGAATCTAGAATAGATGAAAGAACAATTCACTATGACGACGACAGACCAGCATCCACTGTCAAGCAATCCTACTCTTATCAATATATCTTCTCCAACCACTGTCACCAGTTCCTTCTACAGCTTTCTCCTGCCAATATCAACAATATATGTGATGACAGAAGACAGACACCACTTAAGCAACAGAAATAGCAGAAGCAGTTTCCATTCTGTCCACAACAACAAGCATCACCATTATACCTCTGTTTCCTTCTGCTACTAGTAGCAGCTTTCTTTAGCCTATGTCAACAATGATAGAAATAATGCCAGTAGCCTGGCGACCTTTCAATATTGTCATCAGTAAGCTCCAACCTCTCCAACAAGCACCAGTTCCTGATCCTGCCTATAACATCATGTATTAAAATAACAGAAAAAAATCTAATTTTCATTGTATATTCGTGTTGTTTTCTTTACTAACGTTTTTGACTTATGCATTTCTGGTTTTATTTCTTAACAGAAGTTGTGAGACACTGGACGGCTGGCCACAGTTATGTCTGCTAAAAACCAGTGATTTTTGGTGTGATATAACAATATTTGTATCTTTTTACAAAACGTAGATTCCATGAACAAAGCTTTTTTCTTAGAACTGTATGCCTGTGGAACTTTCTTCCATTTGCCTGCTTTCCAACTGACTACAATTTGGTTATTTTCAAGTTCAATTTAAACAAATTCTTGCTGAACCGTCCCCTTAAGTAATCCAATTTACCAAATTTCCACTACTAACGATAACTACGATAGTATAACATTGACTACTGTACATTCATTAACCCTTATCCTCGAGTGGCTTCCGGGGCTTGATAAGTGGTGACTCCTATGTAAAAAAAAAAAATAAAAAATATCACTGCAGCAAATTTGATCAAACCAGAACTGACCAGCCAAGGTTTGAAATAGAGACTCAGCCAAAACAAACCAAAATCCAAAATTTTAACAATACAGATAGTTAGAAGTTAAACGCCTCACCACGGTATGTCTTTTAAGGTCACACCCGGGACCACAATTTAACATATAAGATATTTATTATTCGCCATTTGCTTTGATATATTAGTCGTATTAGAATACTGAATTAAATCTTTGTTCTATTGCAATCTACAAGAAACAAATGTTGTTTTGGCGACAGAGAATCTAATGAACAGTGATAAACATTAATAAAAACGCCAATGAGATAATGGCAGTGAACACCTTCCAAAAAGAGATTGACATTTCTGAAAGAGGAAATAAAATCGCTCTGATCTTAAAATCAAAGGCTGAAAAGATAGATCAATTTTCCTTTGAAGTTTTTTAAAGTCTCATTTATTACGACATTTTGGTTATATTTGCAAAAGAAATGGTTTTCTTCATAAAAATAATAACGCTGGAATATGAGCCAATTTGGCAGCATTACTGATCAATGATCTCAGAATTAAAACAGTTCAAAGTACAGAGAGAGAGAGAGAGAGAGAGAGAGAGACAGACAGACAGACAGACAGACAGACAGACAGACAGACAGACAGAGAGTGAGAGAGGGAGAGAGAGAGAGAGCAGAGAGGGAAAAGATAACAAAATACCAAGGTCTTATGTACGACTTGAAAAGAAACAGGAATCTTAAGATCCCCTCTTTCCAGTAATAATTATAGGAACAACCGGACTCATGAAAAAGAATTTCAAAAACTACCTGTTGAATATACCCAGTCAACCAAGTGCAAGAGAAATACAAAGCAATCCTAATAATATATATTGGTTGGAGTGACTGAACTTGTGCGTGAATGTCTAGCATCTCCATGAAGAACAAAATGATAAAAAAATTAAACAAGAGAAAAAATATATGAAGAACTTGAATACCTACTAGACACTATCCCCGTTCTCAACGTTTTTTACTAACTCAGTGTTTGAGAAGTAAAGGTGAACTTTGATGGAACATTCTAGTATCGATGTATCTTATATAGAGGTCAAGTGTAAGGGGGAGCCTGATTTCTGAGAACTGAAGTAAAATGAAATAAGAAGGGATATAGTAAGTTATGAAAATATATAACATCACTGTCGAAGTAAATACTGAAAATTGACACATCATACACCACCTCATAACAAGTGTTGTGTGAAATCATTAGTATGACGCCGACAAAATGTTAGTCATACTGAATGACACACACAAAATTTGTCAAATTTGACCCCGTCGATACTCGTGATGCAACAGCTTCCTTTAAGTTTACCCCCTCATTGGTTAAGAGTGTGATAAGCAGGGTACTCCCTACTGATATAGCCAATGAGACCAGAACTTCTATCTGACTAAGATTATATGACTTACCCAAAACACATAAACCTTTAAGGCCCATACTTTCTGTCATAGAGTCATCTTAACACTAATTTGCAAAAGAGATCGTCAATATCTTACAGCAAATGTTAGAACATTATAGTAAATATTGCCTAAAAGATCAATTTTATTCAAAAGTCTAAAATTGTTAATAAATCCATGTGTTCCTACGTTATTAGAAACCTATTCATTTGTGTGCAAAGTTTAGAAACAATAGATATTTGCGCTGATTTTTTAATATCGTAGCCACTTATTGCCCGTTCCATTTCTGAAAGAACATTCGTTGAGTTGATGAAATTTGCACTACATCTGTTGAAGTTAGTTTTAACGATGTGATGTAAGGGCAAATAAATGGTGTATCCATGGGAACAGTCAGGGAATATATTTGTGGGTTTTTTTTATAATTTTACTTTTACCATGAGTAATGTTTGTGCCATTTAAAAAAAAAAATCCAATGCTTTGTTATTGAGAAAAGTGCAAACAAATTAATGGACGAATGGGAGTGAATTACTAGGTCCAATCCTTCCTTTGTCGACCAACAATTATTATCTAAAACGTTAGTCTAGTTTTGATATGTAGACGACATATTTTGCCTTCTCAATGATCAAACGGAGACAAATAAATTCTCTTTGCTTAATCGCATGCATCTCATGTCAAAGTATACTAATGGAGGAGAGGATAATTCCGTTTTATTGGTAACTTTACAGCAATCTATCATAAAGCTACATTTACAGGACTTTATACTATAAATGTTGCTCTAGCAAACGAAAGTATAACTTAATTTGAACCCTAACATATCGTGTCCTTATAATTTTGTTCAGTCAAAATTGGATGAAAAACTAAGAATAGTTAAAAATACTTTATCCAATAATGGGTACCCTTTCATCATTATAAGATTAGTCATCAAAATAAAAATAATTAATTTTTCATAAATAAAACCTAATACAATGGCTAAATATCCGCTTTACATTCGTTTGTCTTGGTTTGGAACCGTAAGTGAGAAATTGTCCAAACAAATCAACCCAAGAGTTTAAAACTTCTATTTCCAATGTATGTGTTGTGCTGGAGAGTACACCAATGACGATTTTGATAGATACAACCATTATTAGCGACTACATTGGTAGGACGATGTTGAAATTGGACAGAAGAGTCCAATAACACATACCTAGTAAAGACAGAAATGGGATCTACCGACTAAAAGACGTTCTAAACAATACCCATGGTTTCTATAATGGACTATTTACTGAAAAATCTACCATGAGCAACGAATTTTAGCATTAACATTTCATCTTGAGTCATGCTCACTCGACATATCATTTGAAGATGTTAGAGACTATTCACGTTAATTTAAACCGCCCCCTTCGTAAACAGAAGGAGTGTCTTAGGGTTAGACGTGATATTTCTCCATTGTATATATAAGATAAACATGTTTTTATTTTTAATATACAAAGTTTCGGCTCATATTTTTGTGCCATTTATTTTTAATAATCAATAAGTCATACCTCCATCATTGTGATATATATATATATATATATATATATATATATATATATATATATATATATATATATATATATATATTAGAATTTAATAAGGATCATGTGTTTTATTGTAAAATTATCACGGTTTCACATGTAAAATTCAAGCTTTCTTATCATTCTTCGATCTTCATTTTCAGCTGTTAATACCATAATGCACTTCTTTTACGATTTTTTTTACTGCATTTATTTTCTCAGTTCTCCGATTTTTTCTCTTTGATTTAAATTCTATTCATTTTATATCTTAGTTCTGAGATTTACTTATGTCTAAAAATTACTTTAATTATTTCCCTCGTCCTCTCTCACTATGTTTATTTAACCACTCTCTAATATTCTTAATGTCTCTGTGGACATCAACAAAAAGAATGGCAAAAAGTTAATCTAATTTACGTATGTGGGTCTGTACACAACGCACCCAAATGTCGGTAAATTAGATGGTAAAATAATAAGGCTCTTTAGTTTTATATAATAATACTTCTGAATAATAATAATAATAATAATAATAATAATAATAATAATAATAATAAGAAGAAGAAGAAGAAGAAGAAGAAGAAGAAGAAAAAGAAGAAGAAGAAAAAGAAGAAGAAGAAGAAAAAGAAAAAGCAGATGAAGATGAAGAAGAAGAAGAAGAAGAAGAAGAAGAAGAAGAACTAACGCATCTTGATCAGAAAACCAGGAAACATATGATCATACATAATGCACTACAGCTACAATATGATGCTGACCGATTCTATGTGAAAAGGAAAGGTGGATGAAGAGGACTGGTTTGTGTAGAAGATTGTGTGAATGACACACAAAAAGAAATGAGAAAAATAAAATGTGCAGAACACAGAAAGATTAATCACCGTAATGAGACACACACACAAAAAAAAAAAAACAGACAAGAAAGTTAACAAAGAGGCAAAGGATAAGACGAGAAAAGAAAAATTGGAAAAACAACAGCTACATAGATTGTCTCACGAAAACACGTGAACATGTGTTATGTTTTGTTTTTTTGCTCAGCATACACATCACACCCGGGCAACACCGGTCACCCATGCTAGTATATCTGTAAAAGTGAACGTGTCTGTGTGTCTGTGTGTTTATGTGTCTGTCTGTGTACATTTCCCTATGCAATAACGCTGTCAATTTTAAGTCTACAGACTCGAAATTTGATATACAGGGTACTGAGATTTGGGAAAATCAATGTGATTGGTTTGCGGCCAGAAATTTGTCTGTTAAGGGGTCAAAGTTCAACGATCCTCCGACAATTTGGGGCCTAAACACCTGAAATTTTAGAAATAGCTTTCTTGGACATGGATCTTACTTAATAACAATAAAATGTTAAGGGGGTCATAATAGGGGTCAAATTTAAAAAAATTGACCCTTTTTTTTTTTTTGCTAAGCATACACCTCCAATCACCCGGGCAACGCCGGGCGCCCATGCTAGTCTATATATCTATAAAAGTGAACGTGTCTGTGTGTCTGTGTGTGTGATTGTCTGTCTGTCTGTCTGTCTCTGTGTGTGTCTATGTACATTTCCCCCCCCCGACAATTTTTGGTCTAAACACTTGAAATTTTAACTTGATTTGAGCCCAAAACAATAAATGTTAAGGGTCATCATAGGGGTCAAATTTAAAAAAAATTGACCGTTTTTTTTTTGCTCAGCATACACCTCCAAACACCCGTGCAACGCCGGGCACCCATGCTAGTATATCTATAAAAGTGAACGTGTCTGTGTGTTTATGTGTGTGTGTCTGTGTGTCTGTGTATGTCTGTCTGTGTACATTTCCCTAAGCAATAACTCTGCCAATTTTTAGTCTACAGACTCGAAATTTGATATACAGGGTACTGAGATTTGGGAAAATCGACGTGATCAGGTTTTGGGCAGAAATTTTGCGATTAAGGGGACATGGATCTAACTTAGTAATTTGATTTGAGCCCTAAACAATAAATTTTAAGGGGTCATAATAGGGGTCAAAGTTGGAAACGTAACCATTTGTGATAGGGAATGAGATATAGAGAAGCTATGTGTTGTGGTACCAGCTGCATCTGTGTAAGTAGAAAATCCAAGCCAGTTGCTGTAGTGGACATTGAAGTCGCCAAATACATGTACTTGTGCGCTAGTGTCGAGGGAAAGTGCTGTATCTATACTGTCAGAGACTTTGTTTATTATGGTGCAGTCCTGGGTCGAGGGAGAGCAGTAGAGAAAATAAAAGTAGCTAATGTTATGTTGCATATTTAGTCTAAAGCACATAAAGGCTTGATCAGACGGTTCTAGTTTAGTCTCTCTAATCAAGGGGAGGGTATTTAGAATGTAGACTCTAAGCCCAACGGCAGAGTGGGAGGTATTCGGGCATGTTAAAGTAGTTAGAGAGGAGGAGTGTAGGTTAGTCTCACTTAGTGCTAAGATATCCGGGGTGTTTGTTAGGAGAAATGCTTTAACATAATTTAAATTAGTTCTAAGCCACGGATGTTCATAAATGCGAGTCTCAAGGGAGAAGGCAGTTTTTTTTTTTTTTTTGGAGTTTTGGCCTGGTTTTAGCGTAATTTTTTAATGTATTGTCATTTATATTTTTAAGAGTTTCAGTTTAGGTAAGGGGTGCTGAGCAAGTGGTTATGCAGAATTTCTATCTCTCATTCTCTTTTTCTATCTCTATCCCTCTATCTTCCTCTCTATCTGTCCATCTCTAATCCCTCATCCTATTTTAGTCTCCTAAATTAATTACAGTGAATAAGATATTGTGAAAACATGAAACAATCCTATTTAAGTCACCTAAACTGATTACAGTGAATAAGGCATTAAAGATTCAATTTTTCCAAGCTCCGATGTTCAATATCCCTAAAACATCCAGCATGGGAAAAATATTGCAGAAATGCAAACTTATTGTTTGGGATGAATGCACAATGGCACACAAAATATCACTTGAGGCTCTTGATCGATCCTTGCAAGATTTTTGTGGCAATGTCAAACCATTTGGGAATGCAGTAGATTTTAGACAAACGTTACCTGTAATTCCTCAATCAACACCAGCAGATGTAATAAATGCTTGCCTCAAATACTCTACTTTTTGCTGCCATGTGAAAATATTAAAGTTAACTCAAAATATGCGTGTCCAGTTGGGGAACGCTCAATCTGCAAATAAATTTTTGCATCAATTGTGGGAAATGGAGGATGGAAAAGTGCCAGCTGATCCAGGTTAAGAGCGAATTTCGTTGACTCTTAGCTTCTGTAATTTAGTTACATCAAAAGAAGAGTTGGTAAAATGGCTTTTCCAAATATTCTAATTAATTATAAGAATTCCAGTTGGCTGAGTGAACGAGCTATTCTTGCAGGTCAATACAAAGACATCCATTAACTTAACGATATTATTCTGCTAAAAATTCCAACTGAGGTAGTCACATACAAGTCCATCGACACTCTTGTGGAAGCAGATGAAGTGGTTAATTATCCAACAGAATATTTGAATTCACTAGATGTTCGAGGGATGCCACTGCATGTACTGTGATTGAAAATTAGCATACTAATTATCATGTTGTGCAATATAAACCAACCTAACCTTTGCAATGGCACATGGCTTGCAGTAAAAAGATTAATGAACCACATTATAGAAACAACAATCTTAACAGGACTTTTCACAGGTGAAGATATCTTCATTCCATATATTCCTATGATTCCACCGGATACACTATTTCACTTTTGGAAATTGCACTTCCCAATTCGATTGTCGTTTGCAATCACCATCAACAAAGCTCAGGAACAATCTTTACAATTGTGTGGCTTACATCTACATGCACATGAACAATTTATGTTGCATTGTCAAGAGTAAGCAGACCAGAAAATCTCTATATCTGCTCAGAAAATGGAACAACAAACAATTGTGTACCCACACGAACTGGGAAATTGAGCAGATTAGAAATATGAATTTTTTCCATTGCGCCGAATTGAGCCACAGCAACGCGTGGCATGGTACAGCTAGTATATATATATATATATATATATATATATATATATATATATATATATATATATATATATATATATATATACGTATAGTGTGTGTGTGCGAAAATCGTCTTGTAAATACAACATAATCAGTTACAGTTAAGTGGTTGATGATGATGATGATGATGATGATGATGATGATGATGATGATGATGATGATCTTGTCAGTGTTGCTTAAAAAATTAATGGCGTGATAATATTTCCGGTTGAGGGCGTTCGCGATAAAGTTCGATAATATTGGCGATTACGACGACGGAGGTTTCAACTAGCGGTTCTTATTACGGCAATGTACAATATTGATGTGTCAACTTCAATCAGCGTTTATTATTTACAAAGAGCCCCGCAATTGAAAAACATCAAAGGATGATGTCATGGTGGAGCTAAACACGCCTCTCACGGCAACTCTCTTCGCATCGGTCAGAAACATCAAAAGTGCCGACCAGATGTAACTCATAATCGAACGCGACCATTAAAAATGATTGACATGTTGACTGCCTCGTGCTTGCCAGCTGAATGATTCTGAAAAGAGGTTGGTAATATCGAATGTTTGAAAATCAAGCAGTGGATAACAGGCATTTGTCTCCATTGACACGAGGTTTGATCTTCTCAGCTCGTTTTTACGAAAACTGGTTTTATGCAAAGTGTAGAACTGACACAGCTATCAGCTATCCATTGAAATTATCATGCAGCTGGTGGATTGACGGCTTATACTAAGTGAGCGCTTTCATCTTCATCTTTCCCATATAACCTGGCTGCTCATGGATGGATAGGGGAGCCACAGGTACTCTTGTAACCAGTTTTGTTCAGAATTATCAGGAGTGATCTCCCTTGAACGATATCCAATTTATATAACCTGAATTATACTGAGCGACGGAAAATGCCCCCCTCTCTCTCTCTCTCTCTCTCTCTCTCTCTCCTATTCCCAGGAATCAAAAATATATAATTCCACTCACAGTGGGGATATAGAGCCGGAAATTCTCTTTAAGGTGCTTTCATCTTTATCTTTCCTATAAGCTGGCTTTTCATAGATGATCTGAGAATTAATTTTCTAGCAACTCTCGCTTCCGTTATTTTGTCCTTTAGTCCTCACATTCCATGAACGATGTTCCTGACAAAATGGAGAAGAATTGCTGTTTTATGGGTCGGAATCTATCACTCTAACACTTACTTAGTTTTTAGCCTTGAACTAGTAGATTATTTTTCCTCCATAGCTCCTTACATCAAGCGGCTTCATTCCTTGTCTGGAGCGATTTCTAGTAAAAAATAAAATTGTTTTTTGTTGGTGTTCGTACTATTCAAATAGGGACCGTCTTGTTGATGTGACATTTCTTTTGTTTGTATAAGGCATGATTTGATTTGGTTCTAGAATGTGCACCTTACCAAGCATAACCCTCTCCTTTAGACAAGAGGTGTTGGTTTACTGATCAGACAATGTCGACAGGTGATGCCCTCTTGGGGAGCTGATTATCCCTATCTTCCTGTTATTTTGTTGCAGTGCAAAGCAATTATATCATACCAACCCCAGCTTCATATGGTGGACCGACTGCGAGTCGGACACGATCCCAAATTTCAGCCGAATTACTCAATTAGGTGGTCTACTTAAGCCTTTAACCCAAATTTGTTAATGTTTTCGTCAAAACTGGTGACCCGGGTGAAGGAGGTCTTTCAACCAGGTAAACAATGTTAGCACTACCTTTATTACATGGTTAAATCCGACTCCCTTAATAGGAAATGCATTGACAAAACAGAATAACTAAGTAACATCCTTAGATGCAAACAAATTCACAAGTTTTATATGAAAATATCCTTTTCAGATAACCTGGTCAGTACTAAAATGGATGAACATTTGTGAATACCAATTGTAGTATATTTTATCCACGTATCTTAACATTGTTTCCAATTGTCCTGGATTTCTGGTTGCATCTGTAATCAATCAGTGTTGACTCAGAAAGGGGGAGAGGTTGGAGATTGCACAATACTTGCCACACAATTATATATGCAGGTACCCTTACAGTTGGTATTCATTGTCTGTCAAGACTGAACGAATCCATATTCCTATCCGAGGGAGGTATCTTCATGAAAACAAAATGACTCTTAATGGTCATGTGTAATATTTTTACACTACAAGCACGCTCTACTCTTCTTATATAGCCATAAACTGCTGTATCTTTGTCAGAATCACGTTTATTAGGGAAATAAACTGATTCGTTTTGAAAAGAACTAGTAGTCCAAACCACAAAATTAAGTATGTCAGTAAATTTTCAGGGGGATAAAGTCAGATTATTGTTTATTCACGAAAGATAAACCAACATGCAATCAGAGCAAAAACAAAATAGCCAGTATTCTTCTTATTTTTTTAGAAAACTAAAAATTATTCGAAAAATATTGGCATATTTCGATTCAGTTTTTAAAATGTTAATTCAGTTTTTTATTTTTTTTTTTTGTAGTGTCTTTGATATATAATACTTTTATGCATCAATTTTTTGTCGTTGATTTAAGTATAGCAGAAGCACACCATCTGCTTAATAATTGATGCGAGCTCTTTAATAATTGCTACAATACAATTTTGATTCATATACATCCTTAATAACTAAGATTGAAAAAAAGAAAAGAAAAATTAATATATTCTATTCTTGCAAGAATTAAAATTTGGACATATTTTTTCGCTAACAGCTACCATTATCAATATAGCAAAAAGGATAATTGACAGCAAATGATTATAAAAATTCAGTAATTCAGGTAATCACAGTCTTTGGGACAATAGAATGGACATATGTCACAAAGTTTAACAAGGTTTTTTATATAGAACCACAGAATATTGTGATTAGTGTTTCAGTGTGAACAGATATGGTGTAACAAATTATGGGGTCTATCTATTTTATTTTTACTTTCATCATATTTTGCTTTGGTTTTGATACCCCATAATTCAAGCCTTCATTTTCATAACCTATCATTCTTCCATAAATCAGAGTCCATTTTCTGTAGGCTGTCTTTGAACCCAGTCAACGACGGGTGCTTTTGCTAGTATATATATATATATATATATATATATATATATATATATATATATATATATATATACAAAGCTCAATGCCAGTGTGTCTGTACATGAATTTACTCATGTATGTTTTTTTCTCATAATAAACTGACCACATACAATAATAGAAGAGGTATCAAGGATCTGAAATGTGTATGATATATATGATCACTTATAATATGACCCAACTACATATAGTGGTCGGATTTTACAGTAATGATGGTTATAATAGAATTGAGTTAGAGCTTTTATTATGTGAACAATCCCGGATGATTCCTGATTGCCTTGCTGACTTCGTTTGTTTAGTTAATGACTCAAACCAAAACAAGGAAAATAACTTCAGCTGAGCGAATTTGAGATTGATAATAATATTTTGATACTAATATTATTTTGCTAATTAAACTATGTAATCCGAGAGAATAATAGTGAGTATTGTTTTAAGTTCACTGAAAAATAATAAATGCGGAAGTAGCATACTTACTCAATTCGAAGGGAATCGAAAAAAATAAAGAAATAAAAAAAATGAAATAAAATGGGGATGAACGAGATGAGTTCAAACTGCTGGTTCCTTTAAAATAACAAATGTATTTTGGTGTCTGAAGAGTAGTTATTTGGGGGAATATTTTAAAATAAAATAATGTTCAAATTTGTCCAAATGGTTACGAAACAATTATAGCACATAAGGAAATACATAAAATGATGTTCTTGTTGTATACTTGTTGTTTTGATTTTTGCTAAAATATTATATATATATATATATATATATATATATATATATATATAGTGAGAGAGAGAGAGAAAGAGAGAGAAAGAGAGAGAGAGAGAGAGAGAGAGAGAGAGAGAGAGGGTAACGCTTATTTGTAAGCATAAAAAATATTTTGTCTCCAGAAAATAAATTTCCTAATATTACACGATGTTGAACTAATGTTAAAAAAATGTCTTATTCAGCTAAAAAGAATATGAATTCAATAACATGATAAATAATAGGTGACACTGAAATACGATTCACCATAAAAAAAAACTTCAAGGGAAATAAAAAAAAATCGTCTTCTTTAAAAGATCGTTTATAATGGCAGACAGAAATACATCATGGAATTATTAAAAAGGTGTAAAGAAAATAGAAAAAAAAAACAGAATTATAAACCTGAGAATACTGCCTGTTATATTTAGGTTGATAGAAAAATTATGTCGTTTCTATCTAAATTGTTTTTAGGATTTTTTTTGCAGATTGAATGTTTTAATTATTGTTGTTTTTAATTATTATTAATGGGTGACCGTTAATAAAATCCGATGGCAAATTAAATATAACGGTTAACAATAATTTGAACAATAAACAACACAAAAGATTGGAAACGTGAAATGGTTATAATTTTCATCATCCAAAATTGTGATTAAAGTATTTGTTTACAGAAAACTTTGAGTCCGTCGTGTTGTAGTCCGTTGGGAAGCAGTCTAGTGCTATTTTGCTTCACTGGTGCGAAGTTCTTGGAAACAAATTTTGTTCATAAAAGTTTCGTTTTTTAGGGGATGGTGAGCAAGAACAAAACGTTTTCAAAAGTTTTTATTCTACCATGACTTAAATTCACATTAGACGATATTCTGTTGAATTTCTATTTATTATATACCTGCTTTAGCTCTTATCAAGGCCACTCAAAGATAAGGGTTAATAAGTGTGTGTTAGTCAATGCGACAGTATTGTAGTAATCGTTAATAGTGGAAGTTTGGTAAATTAAATTACTTAATAGGATGACTCATCAAGAACTTGTTTACGTTAGACTTACGTTTAGTCTTAGGCACATATAAAGAGTGGGGAAATTATTGATAGTGGTTTCAGCTAGACGAGTTTTTTTTTGTAAAGGTTTAGCAAGAAGGAGACCATAGATTGGAGATCAGACGAGCAGTTGCCATGAAAATAACAATAGAAAAGAAACAGGCTTGCAATGTCTCTTCTGTGTGAAAGAGGTTGCAAGGATTAGAAAAGGGCATCCTCTACTTGGTTACAAAGTCTTTGTTGAACTCTGTTAAGGCAGGATAGGATACGTGAGCAGCTCCTACCAAGATGTGGTAACAGTACTCTATCTTAGGACGTATTTGGCTTTTATACAGGTAGAGAATTGCATCGGCAGTGAGATATCTATTGGAGCGGTGGAATGAGCCAACCATTTTTCCAGTGACTTGGGCAATGGATTTGATATATGTGTTCCATTTCAGATCAGGAGTAAAGGTCAAACCCAGTAGTAAAATCTATTATTCTAATTTTTTTTTTCACATAGGCATCACCACTTATCAAGGCCAAGAGGCCACTCGAGGATAAGGGTTAAAGAGTGTACAGTAGAAATTGGACAATATAGTAATCGTTAGTAATGGAGATTTGGTAAATTTCTTAACTTATATGGAACGGCTCATCAAAATCTTGTTTACATTAGACTTGAAGACAACCATATTGTAGTCAGCTGGAAAGCAGGAAAACGGAAGGCAATTCCATAGGCGTGCAGTTCTAAGAAAGAAGCTTTGCTCATGAAATCTACGTTTAGGTTTAGGCACAGTTAAAGAGTGGGGGAAATTATTGATAGTGTTTTCTGCTAGACGAGTGTGTCGTATGAAAGTTTGGCGAGGGGGGATCATAGATTGAAGCTCAGCCGAGCACTTGCCATAAGAATAAGGATAAAGCAGAGACAAACTCGCACCATCTTTTTTGTGAGAAAGAGGTTGCAGGGAAGAGAAAAGGACATCCCCTACGAGGCTACCAAGTCTATTTTAAACTATATCAAGGCAGGATAAACCCTTTCTAGCAGCTCCTGTCCAAATGTGGCAACAGTATTCCATCCTTACATGTACCTAGTTCTTATATAGCTAGAGAATTGCATCAGCATTGATATATCTACTGGATCGATAGAAGGATTCTACCATTTTTCCAGCGGCCTTGGCAACGGATTTAATGTATGTGTTCAATTTAAGATCAGGAGTAAAGTTCAAGTCCAGATGCTTGTCAAAACATGAGGCCTCCCCAAGACGAGAGCCATTAATTTCAATTGATGCCATATGGGGATCAGAGCGTTGATGATGTAAAGATAGAAGCTTGGTTTTAGATACATTAAAAGTAACAAGCCACCTCTTTCCCCATTGTACCACTTGCTCAAGATCAGAGGAGAGAGAATCAGAGAGAACGTCGTCGTTTACGGTCTTAGATGTGCTAGCATAAATAGTAATGTCATCAGCATAAATGTCTATGAATTATGTAAGGATGTGATTTGGAAGATCATTAATGTAGATCAGGAAGAGAGTTGGGCTCAGGATGGACCCCTGAGGGACTCCAGCATTAATATTGTGAGCTTCTAATTTCTGCCCATCAACCACTACTCTTATGAACCTATCAGAGAGAAATGATTTAATAATTGAGAAGACATTTCCAGCTATACCATAGCTGGAGATCTTGTGAAGTAAACCTTTATGCAATACTCTATCAAAGGCCTTTGATATGTCAAGAGCAATTGCCTTAAAAGGGTAGCCTCTGCCGAGAGATTCTCTAATTCTATGAGATATAACTGTAAGCACATCTGCTGTAGATCTAGCAGAACGGAAACCATATTGTGTTTCACTAAGAAGGTTATTTTTGTTGAGATGGTTGATTACTCCTCTATTTAACACGGATTCCAGCAACTTACTCATGACGCACAGGAGACTTATTGGCCTGTACTGAGAGGGAGATGAGCGATCACCTGAATTCTTAAATACAGGGCATACTGATGAGATTTTCCAGGGTGATGTGAAGCTATTCTCCTTAAGACAACATTTTAACAGTTTTGTAAGTATGGGCGTTAGTTCTGGTTGAAGTCTTTTGAGTACTATAATTGGAATACCGCCAGGGCCGGTTGCTTTACTGGAATCAAGGTTTTTGATTAGCTTGGCAACATCACGTACAGATATTTGTATATCACATAGCGTGTTTTCTGATACAGGAGGAAATATTGGCGATTGCACGCTTTGGTCACAAAGGGTAGAATTAGCTGCAAAGTTCTTGGCGAAGAGTTTGGCTTTGTCTGATGCTGACGAGATTACCTCAGGTCCATTTATGACAGTTGGAATAGGACACACGCTTCTGTTCAGGATTCTGTTTGCTATTTGCCAAAACTGGTCGGTACCAAGCTAAAGCAGATAAATCTAAAAACAAATTCAAATTCCCAGAACTACAGTGGATTGTACACTTTGGAAATTTCAAGAAACGAGATAAAAAAGAATGAGTATGATAAAGCAAAAAGCAACAAAGAAAAATTTTATCAGAGTTACGAGCTTGTATGACAAATATTAATATATGCACAACCGAAACAATGTCATGAAAAATTATCTCAACACCTACTGTGAATCTGGCCTACATGGCAAAATTGCTGTCAAGAACCACTGTTGAGGAAAAAACAAACAAAAAAAAATTTCTAATGCACAGTGGAATAAAGTTTTTGAAATGCCAAAGCTGTTTATGATTCAAGAACTACTATCCATTCTCTTATTTAAAATTTCATTAACGACTTGGTTTTTTTTTTGTAAACCCTGACCCTTTTCATGTTTAGTGCCGTTTTTCTTTTTACATTTTGTCGCATCTTTCAAATCTTAGTTTTATAATATCTTTTTTTTTTATAAAATTGTTAGGTGAAAGTATAGAATAGTGACAAAACAGCTTCCCGCCATTTGTTAAGAATGGGTTTCTAAATAATAATTTCATTATTTCTATGCATAATTGCCCTTATTTCATTTTTATAGATATTCAGTGTGAACGTAAACCTCACCTTATTTTTGTTCGTGCATTATCAGCTTTGCTCAGTTTCTGTGCGAATTATTTCCCAAACTATAAGAGTTCGACACATACCCTTTTTAAGAGTTGGGGCAAACGCCTATTTCATAATAGAATTTTAAAACAAGCTTTAAGCAATTCTATCTCTCTTATTTATGAGAAGAAAAAAAAACAGCAGTGGAGGACGGGTGTATAAAAATCAGCTGAATATCAAAATGACCAACATTCAGTTTGTTTGTGTAAATGATGAAGTAATTTTACCGAACGATTAAAGTTTTTACTTTTTCAAATAACATTTTCTTTTCATAAAAAGGGGAATCATTCTGTTTTCAATAACAATTCCTTTGGATCTTACTAAGCAAAGCTAAGACGAAAGGAGGGGCAAACAAACAAGAAATAAATAAAAAATACATACATTAAAATTCTTGTTTTACGACGAAACAAAAAAAAAAACAAGTATTTAATTATATATATATATATATATATATATATATATATATATATATATATATATATATATATATATTATTATGAAGACTCTTTAATATATTTTTTATTCTTATATAGAATGTCTTTCACAAGTTTTATCACCGAATGTTCTCATAAATAATGTATCATAATCTTCAAACTTTATAATATATAAAACTTTAAAATACATAATTTATATAGTTAAATAACTGTTTTTTTTTGTTTCGTCGTAAAACAAGTGGTAACACTAAATTATTTTTTTTTAATAAAATATTTGTTTTATTTGTTGTTTAAAAGTCATTTTTTTTTGCTTTGTTTTGCGATAATACAAGAAGTGTAAAAACTAAATAATTTTTTAAAATAAACATATCGTTTCGTTTTTTTGGTGTCTCCACTCCATTACTCCGTTCCGTTTCATAATAAACCGTATCCACTTCCGGTACCTTGATTTTTTTCCGAGCACTTGGACATTAGCGAAATTAATTGCAAAAAGATACAAATAACTAATAATTATGTATTTTTTGTAAGTTTAATGTTGCATCTTGCATGTTTTATAAACGCAATAAGAAAATGTATTCGACTACCGGTGTTTAGTTCAATTTGGTTTCATTGATTACAATGGTTCTAGAAGATGAAAGACTGCAATCTTAAATGCATACAATTTGAGTTTATTCCTTAAAAGGTAAAATGCTGTCTAATTGGACCACAGCTTTGATATTTTTTAACTTAATTTTTTTAATGTTATATGAACATTTTTCTTTGAACAGGACTTTGTTCTACACTTTTATCATTTTAATATAAAAGTTGCCAGAGATTATCTTAGGTAACATAATTATCCAACGTATGCGGACGTCTTTCTTTCTTTTCTTTTTCATCATTTTTTCTCCTTAATTTTTAAAGAGTTCTAAATAGAAAATTAAAACAGGTTTCTTTCGGATCTAATAATATTTTCAGATCGAATAAATTTGTGGAAAAAAATGAAGTTATTAATTCTGTAAGTGTGAAAATTTGTAGAAGTTTTTTCTTTTAATTTCTTCAGTCTCAGAAAGCAATTGGTCCATATAAACTATATCCTGAACATTTTAGATCTCACCGTCCAAGCAAAATATCAGGTGAAGAGCAAAGAGGCAGAAAAACTAAGAAAATAATGAAACTTTCCAGAAACTTACCGTTATAATTCTAAAAGTAAAGCAAGAACGGTGGCACAGATGACGATAGCCAGACATTCAGCACACCATGAATCTTTCTAAGTAAAGGTAATATAGCGTTGTTTGTTTTACGCATATCAACTATGGGTTATTTAATGCCAAATAAAGATGGCAAATATAATTCTAAAGAGAGGATAATTATTTTATATTCATAGAATAAATTGCTTTCAAGATACATTGTTTTCAAGTTATATTGTTTTCAAGATCCATTGTTTTCAAGATACATTGTTTTCAAGATACATTGCTTTCAAGATACATTGCTTTCAGAATACATTGCATTACTCTTAGAAAACATTTATTCCAGAAATATTACTCTTAAAAAATTTTTTTTGAAGAGAGTGAGCTTCTACTTTCAGGAAACACTATTCCCCCAAAAGCATTACTCCTAGAAAAAGTTGCTCTTGGAAGACACTGATTTACTTTGAAAAAGAAATTTTACAGAGGGAGTATCATCATCATTACTATTAAAATTATCATCATCATTACTATTAAAATTATCATCATAATTACTATTAAAATTATCATCATAATTACTATTAAAATTATCATCATAATTACTATTAAAATTATCATCATAATTACTATTAAAATTATCATCATCATTACTATTAAAATTATCATCATCATTACTATTAAAATTATCATTATCATTACTATTAAAATTATCATCATAATTACTATTAAAATTATCATCATAATTACTATTAAAATTATCATCATCATTACTATTAAAATTATCATCATCATTACTATTAAAATTATCATCATAATTACTATTAAAATTATCATCATCATTACTATTAAAATTATCATCATCATTACTATTAAAATTATCATCATAATTACTATTAAAATTATCATCATCATTACTATTAAAATTATCATCATCATTACTATTAAAATTATCATCATCATTACTATAAAAATTATCATCATAATTACTATTAAAATTATCATCATCATTACTATTAAAATTATCATCATAATTACTATTAAAATTATCATCATAATTACTATTAAAATTATCATCATCATTACTATTAAAATTATCATCATAATTACTATTAAAATTATCATCATCATTACTATTAAAATTATCATCATCATTACTATAAAATTATCATCATAATAACTATTAAAATTATCATCATCATTACTATTAAAATTATCATCATAATTACTATTAAAATTATCATCATAATTACTATTAAAATTATCATAATCATTACTATTAAAATTATCATCATAATTACTATTAAAATTATCATCATAATTACTATTAAAATTATCATCATCATTACTATTAAAATTATCATCATAATTACTATTAAAATTATCATCATCATTACTATTAAAATTATCATCATCATTACTATTAAAATTATCATCATCATTACTATTAAAATAAACAAACAAAAAGCAAAAACTTCCTGAGTCGAAATACACCTAACATTGATGCTTTTTGTTTTTCTACTTCTTGTTGCAAAACTTAATTAAGTTTTGCAAACCCAAAAACAAAAACAACCCACCTTTTCCCCCCTTTTCCTTCTTATCATTTCTCTTTTCTCTTTCTATCTCCCCAACTTCCTGACTTGTTTTCTAACTTAAAATGTATCAAACATTAATACTGTAACCCTTTTCCCTCTCCCATTGCAAAACTCATTCATGTTCTGTGAGGCAGGGAACAAAAACGATAAAATCCACTATGAATTAACCAAACCAAACACTACAAATTAGCGAGTGGAGATACAAAGAGTTTGAAGAATAAAAACCTTCTACAAAATAACTGGATGCATCATGAATACTATTTCCAAAATAACTGGATTTGCTATTAAATAATCTTAAAAGGGCTGATATGCTGTAGAACAACCAAACCAAACCAAACCAAATCAAACCAAACCAAATCAAACCAAACCAAACCAAACCAAAAACTTGCAGAATACATTGCTTTCAGAAAAGAAAGTTTCTACAGAAAGATATTTAACAATGAGAATGAGAACACATTTTTTTCTAGTCAAGCTTTTTTTTCAAGCTCTTAGAAGATATTTATCCCAGAAAACATTACTTTTAGAAAAAAGTTTTACAGAGAGGAATCCGGCATTATTCTTTGAAAACATTACTCTCTGATATTGATAATTCTTTTTGTTCTCAGCACGGTTGACACTCATTCATTGCCTCCTGGTATTTATTTTGGAAAGGAAATAAAAAGGAGGAATAAGCTTTTGATTTTTTTAAAGCATAAAATTGATTATTAAGGTTGGGGATAAATTTATAAATACTAGGGAATGAAGTGACTTACCAATTGATCAGATCGGGCCTCTCAAACCTTCCGTCTAGCTAAAGTAAAGACCAAATTCGCAGAACGGCTTAGCTATCAGGATCCTAACCTAAGGCATTACAGGTCATCATTCATTGCCTAATTAGTGGCCACGCCGATAGGATAAAGAAATTAATATGAAAGGCCTATAAAAAAACGCTACTACTACTACTACTACTACTACTACTACTACTACTACTACTACTACAGACAAGCTTATTTAGAAATATAAATACATATCTAGGAAAGACCTGGTGGAGTAGATGATGATGATGTTCTGAACAGGATCGGTTGATGCTGCTGCTTGATGTGAGCAGGATTGCTAGGCCTCATTGTAGATAGGAAAAGTGTGTGTGCGTGTGTCAAACATGTGAATAGTTAGTATAGTTATCCACAGACAGCTGTTTTGTCATATGACTTATCAGTGTGGTTAACTGTAGCAAAATTTGAAATCCCGGTTCTCCACTGATTGAAATCTCGAATCTGTTATTAAAAGTGAAAGAAATTATATCATATTTAATCGCTGAAATTGTAAACACACACACACACACACACACACACACACACACACACACACACACACACACACACACACACACACACACACATGTTATTAGCTGATCCATCAGTCTGGTTAGATGTAGTAAGATATGAAACCAAATAACTGACCACATACAGACGCCACTAGCAGTCCAGTACCTAACTTACTGCACTTACATACATCGCCACTGACTAGACATAAAGTTAGTTTAACATGGGGGGAAAAAACAGGTTCCCTGAGGCGCCACTCTATCTGTCAGAATAATAGCCAAGAATGGAACAGTCATCATTCCTCTGAATTATTGCTTCAAGAGATCGACACTAAACCAAATGAAAGGCCTGAGTGTGCGTACATCCTATGACAGGCAAATATCCTGGCAAAGAAGAATCTGATGGTCCACCATAGATATTGGATTAGCAGAATTACATCATGGAAAATTTGGTTTATTCCATTAATTATTTGCAAATTCTTTCATAAGGTTCTTCATCTCTCAGCTGACAATCATTTCATTAACCATTATCGTAGAGTGGAATTTAAGTATTGATATGTTGTGAGAAAAAAAAATCTCAAGCAAAATATAAATAAGTTTTACATATGTATTGAGCACTTTTGAAAAGATATTGTTTTTTAGTTTAAAACATTTCAACTCATTTAATTCATTTATATGTAGGTTTACGTGGTTTTGTTGTTGATATTATTTTAATGATATTAAGATTAATATCTCCACCTCGGAGATCAGTGTTTTTCTAAGAAAGTCACCCATTTTTTTATTTGAACGTATTTTTATTTATTATTTTTTAAAACAGTAATCTACGGACACGCGTATTTTGGAGCCTTACTCCTCATCAGCATAGCTTGATTGTTGGTATGATTCGAACCTTGGACCTTATGTATTTCAGTCCAACGCCTTAATCCATTACACTATGATGCCAGACGATTTTTTTACTTCGTTTTTATCGTTCATCTCTTTACGTGGTTTTGTTGTTGATATTTTTTAAACGATATTAAGGTTAATGTCTCCGCCTCGTAGAACCGGTGTTTTTCTTAGAAACTCACCCATTTTTTATTTGGACGTATTTTTATATATAGGTTAATATTTTTATATGGTTGTATGTACAAAATTTACTCCTTAATTAAAGGATCATCATGCTAGGTTTTAGAGGTCGAAATATTAGTTAAATTTAGGGACAAAAAGCGATAGAAGCCTTTTTTGAAAATTCAGATACGTCCAATTTATGTGAAACTTTAAAAATAGGTATTAGGCATCAATTAATAAATTATTATCCAAATTTCAGTTTCTTTGACATATTTTAAAGAATTTTAGGGACACTCGAAAGAGCATAAAATTTTATTTAAAAATTTAGACATTTAAGATTTGCATTGAATTTGATAATTAAACACCAATTAAACAAGATTCCCTTAATTTCGGTTTCTTCTTAAGATCCCTTAAGCTTAGACCTTAAAGTTTAGAAACTTTCTTCAATAAGGAATACATAATATATTTTGAGCAGAATTTAGGATTATAGACATGAACTTCAGTGTTATTATATATTGAATTTAATTTTTGTAGGGACACTACGAAGGTATTGTTTGATTACATCAAGGTGGGACTTATATTCTCCTTTTGGAAGACAATGATCTACTCCGAAACCCTAACCCTAACTCTGAAAATCTAAAATCTATAATGAAACAAATTCAATCCTTTATTTTAATGAATGCAAACTGTTTTGACAAAATATCACACATGAAATAAATAAAAATTTGCAAACGATTTTATACAAAATTCAATCTATTCAAATTTTGAAATAGTATAACCTTAAACAGAAAACCTTTTTTCTGAAAATAAATGGGGTTGACATTAAATAAACCAAATTGGTTGATATGCTATGGAACATTACAATGCAATATTGCCTAAATTTTAGTTTCTTTTCAACATAAAATTTGATCCATTTTCACGAAACACAAATTAAATAAGATTCACTGAATTTCAATCTTTAAGATTTCTTCAGCTTAAAAATGTAGACATTTTCAAGAATCAGAAACCATTACATGATAATTGATAAAAACTGGAATGTTGTAGAGTCGGTGGGTATACATATATATATATATATATATATATATATATATATATATATATATATATATATATATATATATAAAATTGTAATTCAATGAATTTCAAAAAAACTCTCATTGAAATGAAATGAAGTGGTTGAGTTTCATTAAAAACTATTCCGAAGTATATATATATATATGGGTAGCCTTCTAGTATATATATATATATATATATATATATATATATATATATATATATATATATATATATATACTAGAAGGCTACCCGGCCTTGCCCAGTCCTAAAATACGCTTAAATATGATATTTTGATTTATTTATTATATTATATTGGACCCGATGTATAGTAATGATTTAAAAAGTAAAAAAAAAAAAAAAAAATGACTCGTGCAACCACCGAGAATCAAAACCAAAACGTTTAGTTTACGATTTACTTTTTCCTTTGATGTTAATGCCTGAGCTAGGAAGACATGTTTGCTGCAAGGTTAAAAATCAAAACATGAACCAGTAGCTATTACGTTACGCATGCGTATTCGTAATGCCATCGTCCGACCTTCACCTGGCAAATTTCATTTGTTTAATTTTCACATTTTTGCACCTATTATCTCCGGCTAAAACCGAAATATAAAGTTTTGCATGAGTTCGAGTACCTTATATATGAAGTTCCATGTCTGTAGACTAAAAACTGACAGAGGAGTTTGGTAAGTAAAATTTTTTAAACAAATATATATATGCATACATAAATATATATAGAAAGAGGTTTGTTTTTACTATAACCTTTTTATGCAAATATTACGAGAGTATAAATCATGTAGAATATCTGCATGAATATAATTACACGTAATAGTTAACTAAAGATGATCATCCCATAAGAAAACCAAAAAAAAAACTAATAGGGAATTAATTAAAATGAATGTTTAAAAGAATATGCAAGATCTTTCGCATATGAATGCAATTCCACGATCTTTTGCATATGAATGCAATTCCCCAAAAAACAAAAGCTAAATGGAGGCCATCTAAAACATATGCTGTAGAACGGAAAAAAAAAGGCCAAAGACCCTAGTGTTTTGATGTGATGTTTTGAATATAATAAACTAGTTATGACCAAAGTTTCATTTCATTCAGACAAAACATTCAGAAACGGGGGACTAATTAGTGGGGGACCGTTTTTTTTTTTTGGGCTCACCATGTATATATTTTCTTTTTAAATAAATAGCAAAAAGGGTTTTTAATATGAATATAAATACACGAACGTGTCTGAGTTCGTGTATCGTCCAGTGGTATATGGAGGTCGGGTTGTATAGATGATGTGTTTCTTGACGTGTATATGTATTTGACATGATTGTCTAAAAATGAATGTGCCTATTGATCATCTCGTGATTGTTTAAACAGGACATATAACAAGTATAATGTTAAGGGACGAATAACAATCTCTGGAGTTTTACATCAGCCAATGGAGAAAGATACCTGGTCTATCTTTGGTCTTGATTTGACGAATCCTCGGAAAAGCTGCAATTGAAGCTTCGTACAACTTGAAGTCTTGGTGGTATTTACAGCAGCTTTATACCGGATGTTTCCCCATTGGAAAGCTGCAGCGTTGGTCCTAACTTTTTACTATCGATATTTTTCCCTACTTGGGGCCATTACTGTTCGTGGACTGTCTTTCTCTTTCTGACTACCGACTGCGTCTGGTCTCTCTGATTCCCGACTTCATACTAACTGATACATGTCTTTCAAGCTCTCTCATTACGTCATTAACTCCACGTGACTAAAGACATAAATCAAATGATTTACCTTCGTCACATATTTTGTTTATGTTCTAACGTTCTTTTCTATTAAAACATTTTAACATAAATAATTTTATCTGTAAATATTTATTTCGCTATGATAACATTCTTTCTGGAATTCTATTTTTACAAATATTATAACGATCATCATAATCGTAGACCAGCGCACCATTTGGCATTGCCCGGCCAATATCTAACATAATGATAATATCTGATTAAGAGGTGAACCTATAATTAATTTATTGTTTATGTTCTAACAATCTTTTCTATTAAAACATCTTAACATAAATAATTTTATCTGTAAATATTTATTTCACTACGATAACATTCTTTCTGACATTCTATTTTTACAAATATTAATAACAATCATAATCGTCGACCAGCACATCTTTCAGCGTTGTCGGTCAGAATCTTACAGAATACGCGTTTTAGGTTTGGTACCAAAATATTTTGATTTCATCTTCGTAAGGAGATATCATCAATGTTGCAATTCCGTTTAGTGGTAAGAATTAATTTTACGTGACATTTTCTAGAATCAAAATCATGTAATAGATTTTGATTAAAATTGGAATAAAGATTCTAGACATAAAGTTTAGGAATATGACATATTAAGAAGACAAAAAAGTGAGGCAAAACATTAATTAATAATTTGATTCTCTTATTAATATGCACGCAATAGTTTTTTT
>NC_136502.1:19738674-19883674 GCF_053919585.1 Euprymna scolopes
GTTGATTTTGATGCTTATGTTGATACTTATGTTAATGTTTATGTTGATCTTGATGCTTATGTTGATGTTGATGTTGATGTTTATGTTTATGTTGATGTTGATGTTTATGTTGATGTTTATGTTAATGTTTATGTTAATGTTGATGTTTATGTTGATTTTGATGTTTATGTTGATTTTGATGTTTATGTTGATTTTGATGTTTATGTTGATTTTGATGTTTATGTTGATTTTGATGTTTATGTTGATGTTGATGTTTATGTTAATGTTTATGTTAATGTTGATAATGATGTTTATGTTAATGTTGATGTTTATGTTAATGTTGATGTTTATGTTGATTTTGATGTTTATGTTAATGTTGATATTGATTCTTATGTTGATGTTGATATTTATGTTTATGCTTATGATGTTGATGTTGATGCTTATGTTGAAGTTTATGTTGATGTTGATGCTGATATTGATGTTTATGCTGATGTTGATTTTGATGCTTATGTTGATGTTGATGCTGATGCTGATGTTGATGCTGAGTTTGATGTTGATGTTGATGTTGATGTTGATGCTGATTTTGATGCTTATGTTCATGCTTATGTTGATGTTGATGTTGATGTTGATGCTAATATTGATGTTGATGTTGATGTTGATGTTGATGCCGAGCTGATGCTGATGTTGATGTTGATGTTGATGTTTATGTTGATGTTGATATTGATGTTGATGTTGATGTTGATGTTGATGCCGAGCTGATGCTGATGTTTATGTTTATGTTGATGTTGATGTTGATGCCTATATTGATGTTGATGTTGATGTTTATGTTGATGTTGATGTTGATGCTTATGTTGATGTTGATGTTTATGTTGATGTTGATGTTGATGCTAATATTGATGTTGATGTTGATGTTTATGTTGATGTTGATGTTGATGTTGATGCCGAGCTGATGCTGATGTTGATGTTGATGTTTATGTTGATGTTGATGTTGATGTTGATGCCGAGCTGATGCTGATGTTGATGTTGATGTTTATGTTGATGCTGATGTTGATGTTGATGCCGAGCTGATGCTGATGTTGATGTTGATGTTTATGTTGATATTGATGTTGATGTTGATGCCGAGCTGATGCTGATGTTGATGCTGATGTTGATGTTGATGTTTATGTTGATATTGATGTTGATGTTGATGTTGATGTTGATGCTGATTTCGATTCTGATGTTGATGATGATGGTTATGTTGATGCTGATGCTGATGTTGATTTTGATGCTTATGTTGATGTTGATGCTGATGTTGATGCTGATGCTGATGTTGATGTTGATGCTGATGCTGATGTTGATGCTGATGTTGATGCTGGTGTTGATTTTGATGTTAATGTTGATGTTGATGCTGATGCTGATGTTTATGTTGATGATGATGCTGATTTTGATGCTGATGTTGATGTTGATGATGTTGATTCTGATGGTGATGTTGATGTTGATGTTGATGCTGATTTTGATTTTGATGCTGATACTGATGTTGAGTCTGATGTTGATTTGTATGCTGATGTTGAGATCGATGTTGATGTTGATGATGTTGATGCTGATTTTGATGTTGATGTTGATGTTGATGCTGATGTTCATGCTGATGTTAATGCTTATGTTTATGCTGATGTTGATGTTGATGCTGATATTGATGTTGATGCTGATGTTGATGTTTATGTTGATGCTGATGCTGATGTTGATGTTGATGCTGATGCTGATGTTGATGCTGATGTTGATGTTGATGTTGATGCTGGTGATATCTAATATAATTAATGATTTTATTTAATAAAAATATATCTTTCGATCGAGCGATAAAACTCATGAGATGATAATATGAACGAATCTCTGGTCGACGTTTAAGAAATTTACCCCCCACCCCCTCTAAATTCCAAAATGTATTATTTATACACGTTAATAACATCGATTATAAACTATTTTATTATTGAAATCTTTATTGCTTTACTGCATGATATTTTTAAAGATCATGAAAACCACATGACAGTCTGTATAAACTGCCATGTCAATATTAAATCGCATTCTCTTTTTATAGCGAATAGTTTTGATTGTCTTTTTTTATGCAAGTATAGAAATATCCGATAAGAAATGTTATTGATGCTATTGTAATTGATATATTAATATGATAACGTATGTGTTGTGTGTCACGCTTACATCTTTTTTTCTTCCGAGTGACTGTCGTTTAATTGTTATGGACTTCCATTTCTTGTAATAAATAATTTTACCAAGAATTTATCATAAGTTTCGGTTTCGGTTTCGATTCCAGCTGATGCACCCAAGTCATATGGATATATATATTTTTTTTAAATCACAACTTTATAATATATAAGAATTGATAGCTTATATTTACGAAATCTGCGTAAATTAAAATTATATTTAAACTGCTAGCTTAGATATATACTTTTGCAGTTTTAACAAAAGAGCTACAATAATATCAACATGCCTCCATTTACACTGAACATCCACAGAATGCCAACATCCGTATATTATGTATGAAATGGTCCGCTGTGGAATTTCCACAGGTCCCGCTAGTATATTATTATTACTATCATTAGTAGCAGTAAGGATGATCAGATGACATGCGCTGAATTGTGAAGCAAGAGTTGCACAATCCCTATCCACTTCTCTTCTGAGTTGGCGCTGTTTGATTCCAGTGGCAAGAAGAAATCCAGGAAGACTGGAAACAATGGCGAGATAAACAGAGTACATACAGCACCTGGTATTTCGAAATGGTCACCCACTTTAGTACTGATCAGGCTCAACGTTGCTTAACTTCAGTGATCTAAAAGGAACCGGTGTGTCAACGTGATTATGATGCGTATTATTATTAGTAATAGCAGTACGACTATCTATTATTATGACAACTTTTATTATTTGTTTAAAGCCGCAGTGTAAAAGATGAAGTTGTTTATTAAGATGACACTTTTCTTCATCTTATTCCACGCTCGTTACTGCCATTCTGAAGCCAACCAAGTTCATGAAAATCTCAGCAGTTCTGTTCAACGTGAGATTCTGCTGGAAAGGCTTCCATTATTTTCCCCCTTCTTATCAGTCATTATTTTTGTTATTCAAAACCACAAAATTCATCTTGTTTGTCTAAACTGTAAAATATTGTTTATATCACATAAATAAGATGGAGTTTAAAAAGTCTTAGCAATTTCAGAGATGTTATATTGCTTATGTAATCTCGTTATTTGAAATTTTTAAACATTGCATCATAAATATTAGTTTTAGAATAATGACACCAATATGCTTGTAGCTTGAAGCACAGTTATGAGTTAAACGTTTCACTGTTTATGTGGCTTATAAAGAAAACCTTTTTAGGTTATTTAATAGCAAAACACAATAAAATACTTATCTACCCTGTTTTTTTTTGTTTTTGTTTTTTTTACATGTGGGTCACCACTTATCAAGTCCCGAAGGTCACTCAGGGATAAGGGTTATTGCATGTACAGTAACCAATGAGATAGTATTGTAGTAATCATTAGTATTGGGGGTTTTGATAGAGTGTCTTACTTAAGGGGGCGGTTTGTCAGGAGTTTGTTTATGTTGGACTTGAAGACGTCCAAGTCAGGTGGGAAACAGGCAAGCGGCACAGAGTTCCACTGGTGTGCAGTTCTAAGAAAGAAGCTTTGCTCATGGAATCTACGTTTGGATTTAGGCACAGATAAAGAGTGGGGAAAATTATTGGCAGTAGTTTCAGCCAGATGGGTATTTCTCGTGAAAGATTGGCGAGGGGGGGACGAGGGATTGGAGCTCAGACGAGCACCTGCCATGGAAATAACGAGAAAACAAAGACAGGCTCGCAACGTCTCTTCTCTGTGAGAGAGGTTGCAGGGGAGAGAAAAGGGCATCCCCCACCAAACCACAAAGTCTATTTTGTACTCTGTCAAGGCAGGATAGGCTGTTTTTAGCAGCTTCTGCCCAGATGTGGCAGCAGTACTCCATCCTTGGACGTACTATACAGATAGAGAATTGCATCAGTAGTGAGATATCTTCTGGAGCGGTGGAAGGATCCCACCATCTTTCCAGCGTCCCTGGCAACAGATTTGATGTACGTGTTCCATTTCAGATCAGGAGTAAAGGTCAAAACCAGAAGCTTGTCAAAACATTGAGCCTCCCCAAGTCGAGAGCCATCCATTTCAATTGATGTCAGATGGGGATCAGAGCGTTGATGATGTAAAGATAGAAGCTTGGTTATGGATGAATTAAAAGTGATCAGCCACCTCTTCCCCCATTGTACCACATGCTCAAGATCAGAGGAGAGAGAATTAGAGAGAACTTTGTCATTTACGGCATTTGATGTGTTGCCATAGATGGTCGTGTCATCAGCATAGATGTCAATGAATGATTTAAGTATGTGTTTTGGGAGATCATTGATGTAGATCAGGAAGAGAGTTGGGCCCAGGATGGACCCCTGGGGGACTCCAGTATTAATACTGTGGGCCTCTGATTTCTGCCTATCAACCATTACTCTTATGAACCTATCAGAGAGAAATGATTTAATGATTGAGAAAACATTTCCAGTAAAGTTTATGGCATATCGACCCTTTAGCAATCATTTAATGGCAAAACACAATAAAATACTTGTCTGCCCTGTTTTATGGTATATTGACCCTTTAGCGATCATTTAATGGCAAAACACAATAAAATACTTGTCTGCCCTGTTTTATGGTATATTGACCCTTTAGCGATCATTTAATGGCAAAACACAATAAAATACTTGTCTGCCCTGTTTTATGGTATATTGACCCTTTAGCGATCATTTAATGGCAAAACACAATAAAATACTTGTCTGCCCTGTTTTATGGTATATTGACCCTTTAGCGATCATTTAATGGCAAAACACAATAAAATACTTGTCTGCCCTGTTTTATGGTATATTGACCCTTTAGCGATCATTTAATGGCAAAACACAATAAAATACTTGTCTGCCCTGTTTTATGGTATATTGACCCTTTAGCGATCATTTAATGGCAAAACACAATAAAATACTTGTCTGCCCTGTTTTATGGTATATTGACCCTTTAGCGATCATTTAATGGCAAAACACAATAAAATACTTGTCTGCCCTGTTTTATGGTATATTGACCCTTTAGCGATCATTTAATGGCAAAACACAATAAAATACTTGTCTGCCCTGTTTTATGGTATATTGACCCTTTAGCGATCATTTAATGGCAAAACACAATAAAATACTTACCTGGTCTGTTTATAGAATATTAATGCTTTGGGGTTATTTAATGCGAACGCACAATAGAACATAAACCCATTTAGGATTGTTTAATAAAACACTTGTTTAGTCTGTTATATAGTAAATTAACACTTTGGGGGGTATTCAATCTTAAAACATAAAACTGATGCTACCAGATCAGGATGTCTGAAGATATTGCCTTTCTAAGATGAAATGCACTTTAAATTGGTGCTTTTTGTTTTTCTACTTCCTTTTGCAAAACTTAATTAATTTTGCAAAACCAAAACCAAAAACAACCCACCTTTTCCTTCTTCCCATTTCTCTTTTCTTCCCATTTCCCCTTTATTTTTCTATCTCCCCCACTTCCTGACTTGTTTCCTAACTTAAAATGTATCAAGCATTAATGCTGTAACCCTTTTCCCTCTCCCATTGCAAAACTCATTCATGTTCTGCAGGTCAGGGAACAAAAACGATAAAATCCACTATAAAACAACCAAACTAAACACTAAAAACTATCTATTGAAGATACAAAGAGCTTGAAGAATAAAAACCTTTTACACAATAACTGGATGCAACATGAATACTATTTCGAAAATAACTGGATTCATCATTAAATATGATATGCCATAAAACAACCAAGCCAAACTCTACAAATAAATATTTGAAGATATAAAGAACTTGAAGCATAAAAGCTATTTCCAAAATAATTGGATGCAGCATTAAATAACCCAAAAAGGGTTGATATGCTCTAAAATAAAACAAACAAACCAAACCAAAACATAATAAAACACTTGTTTAGTTTATTGTATAATAAATCAACACTTTTTGAATTATTCAATTTCAAAATGACAATAAAACATTTTTTTGGTCTTCTTATGACACATCCACCCTTTAAGGCTATTTAATGCCAAAACCTAACGAAACACTTGACTTATTTGTTTTATAATATATTAACCCTTTTTTGTATTATTTAATATTAAAACAATGAAATACGGTTTTATTTATAGCACGTCAACCCCTGGGTGTTATTTTATGCTACACCCCAATAAAACACTTTTGTATAATTGTTTTATAGTATATGAAACTCTTTGAGGATCTGTTTCATAGTAATCGGTTTCAGATTATTTAATGCAAAAAAAAAAACACAACAAAAAACAAAAAAACTTCTTCGATCTGTTTTATCGCATATCAACCCTTTTTAGGTTATTTCATGATAGAGCACATTAGCAGTTTTGTTTAGTTTTTTTTATGGCATTTTATACATTTTTTGCAGTCATTTAATGCTAGAACACAATAATTATTAAAAACAATTCATTAAGAATTTTTTATTTGGCTTGGGTTGTCCTTGTTTCACTTGTATATCACCAGTTTGTGTCACTTGTTATTGAAAACACAAGAACTATTATGAACAATCAATTCTAAAGAGTCAACGAAAAAAAGACACTTAATTTTACTGTAGCTGTTGCGTACATAGTTTGCCTAGGGTATTAGTGTAATATCACTCAAGCAGGATATAAGCTTGGTTTACCAATTCCACAGAAATCATTTTTAAACTTGACCGCATGTGAAAGGGACTAGAGCTTTGGAACTTATTAGGCTATAAAAAAATGTTTTTGCACTCTATCCAAGTGAGAGAGAGATCAGTAGTTGATATGCACTAAATCTGATAAAAATTCTCCATGCATGGGTGGATGCTGGCTTTATAGAGATATAGAATACTGGAACTTGTGATAAGTTTCTAGCATCTTCTTTGTATTTATTCGATTTTGTGTTGCCTGAGATTACTGTGCAGAGTTGAAACTAAGTTGAACATATACGTTTTTTGAATACAATCTGAGTAGATTACTGAACATGGTAGAACGAGATATGAACATAGTTTATCAATTCCACAGAAATCATCGTTAAACTTGACCGCATTGTCCTCCCCTTTCCCACCAATCAATCGAAAGGAAACATTGTGGCTGCTTTCACATTAAAGATGTCAATTGGAACAACTGAAAACATTATTAAATTCTGCCAAGAAATCAATCCATCATTATGTATTGCAAAAGATGCTTTATTTCTGCCATTGAGCCATGAAACTGTTGGAATTGGGATAAGCAAAATATCAAGGTTATTAAGTATAGAAGAAATCAAAGTGTCACAATAGAAAACTTGCATCGATCTATTTTGGAAATGGAAAAATATGCTATAAATCAAACTGAGACTAAGATAGATTTTTTTTACTTTACTTTTACTTTACCATTGTTTCAACACATATCAAAGCCAAGAGCTACTCGAGGATCAGGCTAATGAGACAAAATGATTATTTACTGAAACCTGAGCAACACTAAATATGCGTCACCATGTTTTGAAATAGAAAAATATGCTCTACAGCAAATCAAAAAGTAAGAATATCGATGAAATCAATTTGGATCGGTAGATGGTCGAAAGAGTTCTACAGTTGTACAGTTCTGAGAAAGAATCGTTGTTCATGGAATCTACGTTTAGGTTTAGGCCTAAAGAGTGGGTAAAATTATTGATAGTGGTTTCAATTAGACAAGTGATTTTGTAAAAGTTTGCCAAGAAGGAAACCATAGCTCAGACGAACACTTGCCATGAAAATAACGATAAAGCAGGGACAGGCTCGCAATGTCTCTTCTGTGCGAAAGAGATTGCAGGGAAGAGAAAAGGGCACCCCCCCCCAGTAGGCTACAAAGTTTATTGAACTCTGTCAGGCAGGATAAGATTTTCTAGCAGCTGGCAACAGAACTCCATCCTTGGACGTACTTGGCTCTTATACAGGCAGAGGATTGCATCAACAGTGAGATTTCTACTCGAGCAATAGAATGATCCAACCATTTTTCTGGTGGCCTTGGCAACAGATTTAATGTATGTGTTTCAGATCAGGAATAAAGGTCACACCAAGAAGCTTGTCAGAACATGGAATCTCCCCAAGACGAGAGCCATTTATTTCAGTTGATGCCAGAGAAAACGAAAATCTACTGCTCTGTACAGAGATTGAACTCACAACATGTATATTCTGATACAGAATGCCGAAGTTTAATGCCAGTAAAATTATTGCAAGTAAACTACGCAAATTCAATTCACAGATATGTATTGAGTGGAGGACCTATATGTTGGGCCGCTGACACTTACATTACTATGTATCACTTTAAAAACAAGAATAAAGAGTAATTTTTAATTTAAAATCTGATATGTAGCCGCTATATTTATGTAAAAAAAATATTGATCAGTTTTTAATGAGTCTTATTTTCCCTGGCCTTTCCTGAGTCAACAGCTAACTACATGGCAGTAGCTCTCCTTCACATGATTCAGCTTACCTGCTGAAGCAAGGAACCGAAATATGGCAACATGGAACCACAAGTGACACTCGTCCATCCTGGAGGGTACAGCAGCCGAGATACAAAGATGCTATCTGTTCCAGAGCCCCCAATACCTCTCAGATCTCATTACTCATTATAAAATAGGAACCCACAATGATTTAAGTTTCAGGGACACAAAAAGTAACCTCCCTCTCTCGCTGGACTGATGTATTTTTATGAATACTAAGAGTTCCTATTTAATGACATCCCCACGAGGTCTATTTTGAATATTGGGAAAGTTTAACTCCCTAAAGAGAGCATTCTGGATTAGAACAAAAATAAGCGAGTCAGTCTAGAAGGATTTCTCCTTCACTGATCAAAGACAATAAAAATAAATGTGGTATCAGAACAGATACTACACTTTGCTTCTAGTCTGTGTTATTTAAAAAAAAAAGATGCAAAACACAATTTGCATAAATTATTAACATTGATTTTCATCATTTTCTTTTTTCAGAGTCGGGTACTCATCAGAGGGACCACTCAAAGTCATCCAATTTCCTTAACGAACAAATGAAAATGATATTATGGATTCGACTGGATTCAAACACGACATACCAAGTTTGCAATTTGAACCAGTATCCACGTGTTCATTTATTCTTTTGCTTGGTTTAATAGATACCACCATGGATTATGGGATCGTTTATTTCCTGCATGGATCTATCGGATCTATTGCAATCAATTATGCGCCTGGAAAGGCATGAACCTACTGTTGGATAGCAAAGTGAACTTGATGAATGTAAAGATATGATTGGTCGAATGAGATCACGTGTTAAATATTCGGTCAGTTAAGGTAGTTGTGATGCGACACAAGGTGAATAGCTTGGAAAAAGACGAGAATCAACAATAGACAATTCTGACGAACTTATAATGCAAGCTGAATGATGATTTTATCAATATGCAATGACATCTGTCAGCATCAATTCATCCGTAAAGTCACTATGAAAAACAAAATCCCAAATGGTTATGAGGTCACACGTGGAGTCTAGATAAAACCATTTATATAATCATGAATCTAGATTGTCCACCATTATAATCATCATCACTATTGCTAAACGTAGTCATTTATCTCCGATTAAATGTATACTTGCGATAGATATGATATATTTCGGTATTAAACAAACTAAAACGAGTTTAATTGCTCTAAAACTAAAACGTGTAATGTAAGTGTTAAAGACTGATGAGTTCAAAGGAAGATTGCATATAAGTACTACAGAGAAATTGAAAGAACTATAAGTGTCCTTTGATTAATAGATGTAGAACAGTTGAGTTAGCAGAGTCCGTTGGCAAAGAGAAGCCAAGGAGTGGAAGATAAAGCTGGATTTGAAAGAAAGAGAGATAAATATAAAACATGATCAAAAATAGTTTGGAAGTCATTTTTAAAAAAAAAAACACACGTTGTATGTAAAATAGATGTTAAAATGCTGATGAAAACAACCAAGAAAAACCTTTATATTATTTATAAAAAGTTTGTTTTTATCATAAATATAGCCTCTTTTTCTTCTTTATATATGTATTAACATGTTAAGTAGTTTTAGTTAATTGTTTACATTGCTTTCAGGGACTCAGAAAACGTTAATCTCTGTCTGTCTGTCTGTCTGCCTGTCCCTCTCTCTCTCACTACAAACACACACACACACACACACACACACACACACATATATAGTGAATGAATGACAAGATTATATTCCAAAGTTCATGATGCTGACCATCTTATAATTTATTCCTTTAATTCAGTTGACATTTACAATTTTGACATATATATATATATATATATATATATATATATATATATATATATATATATAACTACTTTATTTACTCACATAAAATTAATATACGAAAGTATAAATTTATGCGTAAGCTTTAAGTATTTACTTTAAAAGTGCTCAATACGTAGGTAGAGCTAGTTAATAAGCTATAAGATATATATGGCGATTAAGCTACACTGAATATTCCGCGTTTCATCCACTCTAAGACTCTTCAGGCTTATGCGCATAAGCCTGAAGAGTCCTAGAGTGAATGAAATGCGGAATATTCAGTGTAGCTTAATCGCCATATATATTTTATAACTTACTACTATATATATATATATATATATATATATATATATATATATATATATATATATATATATATATATATATATTACTGTTTTAACAAAAACCAAGACTTCAAGAAATGGGTTGATAGCAACAAAAAGTTTATTTCATTGTTAGTTACAATTGTTTCGAGACCGTTTTGACAAATTCAAACAGTATGTCGTTTGAAAATTTTCACAAGAACAGCCTTTCTTCAGACTTATTAAATAAAAAACACTTTAACAATGAAAGGAAAAGAAGCATTTCCTTTATGAGGAAAAGAAAACAAGCGGGAATACTTTACCTCTGTCGCATAAACATACATATATATATATATATATATATATATATATCTACTAGCAAAAGTATCCGTCGTTGACTGGGTTCAAAAACAGCCTACAGAAAATGGACTCTGATTTATGAAAGTATAATAGGTTATGAAAAGGAAAGGTTGTAAAGAGATAGCTTCGAATTTGGGGGTATCAAAACAAAAGCAAAATATGATGAAAGTAAAAATAAAATAGATAAACCCCATAATTTATTATACAATACCTGTTCACACTGAAACACTTATCACAATATTCTGTGGATCTATATTAAAAAACCTTGTTAAACTTTGTGACATATTTCCATTCTATGGAGGTTAGATGCGAACAAACACCCCATAATTTTATTATACTATATTTTTTCAACCTTAAACATAAGTATCAAAGTATACTTACGCAGATAGATATGAAAAGTCTTTATTAAAGTTTGTGCCTATTTCCATTCTATGGAGGCCAGGTGCGAACACAGACCCCACAATTTTATCATACCATCCCTATTTAAGTTAAAACATACTTATCAAAGTATTCTTATGTACATCTATATCAAAAACACTTGTAAACGTTTTTTTTTAATTTTTAAATTTTTTATTTCCATACTTTGTGGACCAGGCGCGAACGCACACCCAACAATTTTAATGAACCACCGTTCTTCCTGATCAAATATACCCATTTCTGTGTCTCGATACATCTTCTATTATTATATGTAATCATTTTTTTAAAATAGTCAACCATATAAGACCCTATTCGTGACCAGACACACACACACACACGCACACGCATACACACACAGACATTCAGCTTTATATATATATATATATATATATATATATATATATATATATATATATATATATATATACTAGCAGACTGCCCGGCGTTGCTCGGTCGTAAAATGCACTTAAATCTCATATTTTAATTCATGCAGGTTTGGTGTTTATAGCCAATTTTCTATTGATTCTCATATTGTATTATATATATATATATATATATATTATAGTGTAGTAATTTCAAAAGTTATAAAAATATATATGATTGGGTTCCTTCAACTAGAGACAGGAACAAAATTTATAGCTCCCCAGCATTATTTGTTATTAAACTTTAAAAAAACTTTAAAAATAATGTTGTTAAAGGTATAAATGTATATTTGTGCATGCGTAGAAATAACATGGTTAGTCGACTTACACCTGCCAAGTTCCAATTTGTTTCAATTCTGATCGCTTAGCAACTATTTTTACAGGCTAGAATCTAAATCGAATTTGTTCCTATATCGGGTCCTATATATCAAGTTTCATATCAGTAGACAAAAAAATTGACTGAGGATTTGGTAGAGACCGTTCCACACACATATAAGGTCACTTTTATATGTGACTCAATATTTTTGTGATGCTTGCACGTTCCTTATAGAGAGAAAGATTTGAAAATCTATATGCAATAAAAAAAAGTGGGGAAGACAATGGAAAATTTCCCAACTCTGTAAGTACACTCCTACTGCAACTATGAAGGTATAACTCCTTGAAAACTTTAAATATATCCTATTTCGATAAAATTTATATCATATGCATGAAATTATCCGGGGAAGACAATAGAAGTGATCCCGAATTATTGCCACATCTAAACTGATGCATCTACACTAATCTATCATTCTTAGACAGAAAAAGAGTCTCCAATCTATTAGGTTCCACACCATCAGCCAAGTTCTAACCTCTGTCCCATCATTGCAATGTTGCACCCCTGTGTCTGTTTTTACAAGTACTTTAATGGAACGTGCTCTGATGAACTCATAACACTTGTGCCACCTCAACGTACATACTCCCAACTAACTTAACAAGCAGAAAAATCCCACCTCCTCACTGTTAAGGTCCTTAGATGACAGAAAGCCGTCTACTCTATTGGTCTCTTTCCTCGAAATGCTAGGTTTTGGAATTTCCTTCCTGTTTCCTGCTTCCGTGACTGTACTAAACTGCAGAAATTTAAATGTAATGCTAACAGAAACTTTGCTATTCAACTCCCCACAGTCCCTTGTATAGGCATGATCCCATATAGTAGCCCCTTACATCTCAAAAAGCAATATACCATGTTTGGGACGAAAACGAGAAAAAAAAAACCCTAAAATAAACAAAAAAAAAACCATTCTAGTTTCTTTCGACTATATTAGGGGACAAAACAGAAGGGGGGGGGTCAGTAAAAGCAAAGAAAATATGCTATTATTAGTATAATGGAAAAAATAATGATAGTGATCCCTATTCAATCCCAAACAACCTCATGTTTTTCTGTAACATAATCGCGCTAGCATTTAGGGACATGGCACAAGCAGGGATGAGAGAGAAAAGAAGAAGACAAAGAAGTCGACAAGTGGCAGTTGGCCAGTAATTGTCGGCGAATGCTTGGGTCTGCTCTCTCTCTCCCTAAACTTAAGAGAAGTCGAACTTAAAAACAGTTGGGTTCACGGATGAGTTTTCTGGTACCCTGCACCGACAGTGAATAGTTGTTTTGGTTATGTAAAATGACAAAAATAAAACCTTTTTCATTCACCAAGAAAAGTTGTGTTAATGTTATCGTTTTTCTTTGAACTCTCTGGGTTCATTAGGGAAAATAATTGAAGCCGTTAAAAAGGCTGGACAACATTCCATTTTTTATGCTATAAAAACAGGGCAAGATTTTTAATACATTTCAGAATTAAATATCCCAATAAGTGATGATATGCTGTAATTAGTTGATGCAAGCATTTTTATTCTGTTCCAGCATCAAGTGAACATAAAACGGTCGATATGCAGAAAAAGAAATGCAAGTCGGTCATTGCGCTCCAGAGTTAAATAACTCAGTAAAACAAATGAAAGCAATTCTTTTTAAATCTGGTTCCTGACATCAAAATCTCGGCTCATTTATCAAATGGGGAAATTTATTTCTTTTCGTCATGAAATAATCTTTATAGATTTACATTTGAACAGAATCAACAGAAAAGATCCAGCCTTATTGGCTCAAATAATTCTAATTCCTGATTTACCTCGGAATATCACTGATTTGTTGAATCGTCAACTTCAACCAGGAATTGTGTCTCTTATTTTGACTCGGATTGGTAAATCGCGCTTCCTTTGAGTTTCTTTGGGGCTTTCTTTTCCTTTTTTTTTTTTTTTTTTTTGAGGGGGGAATGTTTTTGGTTTTTGGCGCCTTTCGTTTTCTACCTCATCAATCTCAGTTAATCCTGCCAATTTCTCACAATTTTGTTGTTAGATTACGTCTACCCAGATTTCTAACTAAATTGGAAATCAGAGTTTCAGAATTTAAAAGCAAATTAAAGTGAAATATAAGCACCCCCCCCTAAAAAAGAATTTATTTCACTAACAGTTACTTGTATTCAATAAAAATATGGGTAAGACTTTTTCAGGCTAGGATCAAAGTGTAGTATGTGGTGGAATTAGATTAGAATTAAGATCAGATTATATAGAATACGATAATGTGCTATATAATCATAATTTTTTCGAGGTAAGATTCTTTTCACGATCTGATCTAACTTTGTGCAAGCTTTTCAACAAGCAAGGCCGGTACACGGGTCCTGTCAGTCTTAAGATAGCAGAAAATTACAGTTAAACTCTTTTCAATATCATTCAGTCGTTAAAATTCTGTTTATTTTGTTTGTGTAGTTTTATGTCTTGTATATAAATCTGTTCATTAACAATTAGATAAAAAAATTTAAGGATACGATTTCATTTCTATCTAATTTTTTTCATTTTTAAAAATTTCAATCTGGTCATCTGTTGTCCGGTATTCCCAGGCTTTACTTTGTCGTTACAATTCATTTGCATTTGATTTCAATGTTTAAGTATTACTTATTTCTAATAGAATTAATTAACAATCCTTAATGCACATATATATAACCTTTCTACTCTAGTTTGCAGTTAATATGAATTTTTATGTATATCTATATATCTATAAAAGTGAACGTGTCTCTGTGTGTGTATGTCTGTGTACATTTCCCTATAATAACTCTGTCAATTTTAAGTCTACAGACTCGAAATTTGATATACAGGGTACTGAGATTTGGGAAAATCTTTGTAATCCGGTTTCAGACAGAAATTTGGCTGTTAAGGGATCAATGTTTGAGAACTCTACCAAACTCCTCCGCCAATTTTGGGTCTAACCACTTGAAATTTTAGATAGAGGTTCCTTGAACATAGATCTAACTTAATAACTTGATTTGAGACCAAAACAATAAATTTTAAGGGGTCATAATAGGAGTCAATTTAAAAAAAATTGACCACTTTTTTTTTTTGCTCAACATACACCTCCAAACACCCGGACAACGCCGAGCTGAAATGCTAGTATTTATATATATATATATATATATTTGTGTATGTGTGTGTGTGTGTGTCTGTGTGTCTGTGTGTCTGTGTTTGTGTGTGTCTGTGTTTGTGAGTGTGTGTTCATGTTCTGTGTTAACTTATAGACTTTTTTGTACGTGATGCGGTGATCCAGGTGGCAGGGTACTTGAATCGTATTCAAATGACTTGAGCTCAGATATGTTTAACTGATGAACCCAAATAAGGGCGAAACTCGAGTCTTGGACTTCTGGTTTTGTGGCTTTCATGGCTTGTGTGAGCTGCGACATTGCTTGAATAATTATATCATCTCGCATTCTGAAAATTCTAATATTAATTTGCTCGCTTGGTTGGATGACATCGTGCTAGTGAGTGTAAAAATCTTACTTGCGAAACATCGGCTTGGGTTTTTTTGTGGTTGGATGACTACACTTCTTGCTGAGTAGAAGATGTAGATATATCTCACAGCCAGATTTTGCTGCAATTTGCTTGATCTTTCTCAGCTTATAGACTTTCTTTTATGTGATATGGAGGCACAGGTAGCAGGGTACTCACATTGCATGCAAGTGACTCGGGGTTAGAATCCCACGTTCAAATATGTTCAACTGATGAGCCCAAATTAGGGCGAAACTCGAATTTTGAACTTCTGGTCTGTGGCTTTTATGGCTTGTGTGAGCTGAGACGTTTTATGATTGTGGAAATAATTATATATAATCTCACATTCGAAAATCTTATATATATATACAGTGATGATCATATTTATTGGCACGGTAAAATAAAAGTTAAATTTTGTCTAATAAATTCTAAAAAAGGGATTAAATTAAAGAAAATAACAAAGTATATTATGTATTTTTAACTGGCCTTTCCGATGCAACAATCGGATTTTAGAAAAAATAAATAACAAAGGAACAACAAACATAATTGCAAAAAAACCCTTGTTCAAAATTATTGGCACGGCTTTGTTTTTCTTTTAGTATCAGTATAATATCAATCAATTTCCGGTTTACGTGCTTTCTGAACTTTTTTATAGCCATATTATGCTTGTTTAACGCTAATTCAGTGAATAATTTTTTTTCAGATAATTTTTAGATAGCGATTTATTTAAACTATTATAAGTGACTAAATTATAATTTTCAATCGCCATGGTTAAAACTAAGGAACACAACGAAGACGTCAGGAAGCTTGTTGTAGCATGCCATACCAATGGGGAGGGCTATGATAAGATTTCAAAGAAGCTAAACCTTCCCAAATCCACTGTTAGAGCCATAATAAACAAGTTCAAATCGCAAGGCCACGTTATGAGTTTAGAGGGTAGAGGGAGAAAAAGGATTCTTTCCCCAAGAGATGAACGGAAAATTGTTCCACAAGTAAAACAAAACCCAAGGATCTCTGTTGGGGAGATTGTTGATGAACAGAGCACCTCTGGAATGAATGTATCTCGACATACAGTTGGTAGAGTTTTGAAGAGAGCTGGTTTAAAAGCATGTCGTCCGAGAAAGACTCCCTTATTGAAGCCTATGCACCTGAAAGCAAGGCTAGCCTTTGCAAAACGTCATATTGATAAAGATGTTGCATTCTGGAAACGTGCTCTATGGACTGACGAAACGAAAATAGAGTTATTTGGCCATAATAAAGTGTCTTATATTTACAGAAAATCTGGCGAAGCTTTCCTGCCTAAGAACACCATACCCACAGTGAAGCACGGTGGAGGCAGTTTGATGTTTTGGGGATCCTTTGCTGCCTCTGGACCAGGGCGACTTGTTAAGGTCACAGGTAGCATAAAAAAGGAAGATTATGTTAAAATATTGGATGAAAACCTGAAAGACTCTGCTAAAGAGCTCTCACTTGGTCGTCGTTGGTGGTTCATGCAAGATAATGACCCAAAGCATTCGGCTAAACTGACTAAGAAATGGCTTGAGGACAATCATATTAATGTTTTGGAGTGGCCATCACAAAGCCCAGACCTTAATCCAATTGAAAATTTATGGAGAACATTAAAATTGAGGGTAATGCAAAGGAAGCCTAAGAATCTTATTCAATTGGAGGATTATTGTCAGGAAGAGTGGGCTAAAATTACTACTGAAGAGTGCAACAACTTGGTTGTAAACTATGAAAAGCGACTGAGGAAGGTAATCAAGGCCAAAGGCTATACAATTGATTATTAAATAAATCGTGCCAATAATTTTGAACAAGGGTTTTTTGCAATTATGTTTGTTGTTCCTTTGTTATTTATTTTTTCTAAAATCCGATTGCTGCATCGGAAAGGCCAGTTAAAAATACATAATATACTTTGTTATTTTCTTTAATTTAATCCCTTTTTTAGAATTTATTAGACAAAATTTAACTTTTATTTTACCGTGCCAATAAAGTAGGCGGCACACGAATGTAAGAAAATCCGATGAGACACTGCATACCAACTGTGTGGAAAAAAGTTGGAGATGCGATGTGATTCCTATTGAGGTTGGTTGTCGTGGATTTCTAGGACACTTAGTCATTTCGTTTCTTACAAAAATAGAAATCAGTGGTCGCAATCTGAAAATTGTCTCTGATCGTCTTAAGAACACAACTCAATACGCACCAAGCTGCATTTGAGCAAAAAAGACTTCATGAACAGACGTTATGATTGCTACTTGTTTATTTTTATTTTTTTAATACCCGCCTGGTCGCAAAAGCTGCTTGGCAACATCACGAGTGGCAGTACTGCCTTGAGCTACCAAAACTGTGTTATCACCCTAGTTGGCGACTGATAAAGGCAGGGTATCGCACATGCATTTATGTTGTATGATAATATATATATATATTTCTTGAACCAGTTTATCCTTTTATTTCAATATATTGTACTCCTGATTCTTTTCATTTTATTTCAACAATTAGAGAGTTTCCTCTTACTGTTAATTCATGTTTCGACATTAATAATTTATTTACAAACTAGCGGGGGTACCCGGCGTTGCCCGAGTGTTTGTTTCCGGGACGGGGGGGGGGGAGTTTTAAAAAATGTTATGGTAGGTAAGTAGGAAGGATCAAACCCGGAGTCATGAGTAAAAGTAGGAAAATAAAGTGTGAAAAAAAAAAAAACATCTGCAACGTTAACAGTTCGGCCACCAAGAAAAGTCCATTCCAGTTGTTTAGGAAAAAAAAAAAAAAAAAAACGACTACGGTAGGTCGGCGCGAACGTGAAAATATAATGTGAATTGTCCAGCACGCTAACCACTACGCCACAGAGCACTGCAGCTTAGTTTAGTGATTTTAAATAACTTCACATGAAAGAACTACGAAGCCAAACCGGTGTTCTCTTCTCAACTGTTCCTTGTGAACGATCCCCAAACGGTGTTAAGTGGTGGCAGGGGGAGGAGGAATTTATTAGAGAGAAAATATTTTACCACTTCCATTGATCTTAACCGATTTTGGCCGTGACTTCTCAGCAGAAAAAGTATAGAAATCTAAGATTATCGAGGAATTTGAGAAATAATAAGCCTATAACACACCTCAGATATTGTTCTACCGTTTGTGCATTTTATATTTGCATGAAATATCTTGATTTTTAATCCTATTAATGTCAAAATCAGACGGGAAAAAATGAGTTAATTTTATTTATATAGAAGAAGATAGAAGAAGATAGAAGAAGAATAGAAGAAGATAGATAGAATAGAAGAGAAGAGAAGATAGAAGAGAAGAGAAGAGATGTCTCTGAGTACGAGGTTATCAATATTTGTGCCGATTTTCTATATAGAGGTCCCGGCCCCCTCCCCTCTTTTCCTGCGGCGATGTTTGTTGAACTTATGGAACTTGCTACCAAGTCCGTTTCCCTCAGTTTCCACAACGTTATGTATCGCCAGGTTGATGGTATATCGATGAGCTCCCCTCCCAGTAATTTTGTTGGCTTTTTAAAGCAGTTGTTGTCTAATAAGTGCCCAAGACAGGCCTTTTATATGCGTTACATTGACGACACCTTTTCTTGTTTTGCTACACATGACGATGCTGTGTCTTTCTTTAAATTATTAAATAATTTACACCTTTACGATGGAGGTAGAAAAAGATAACTCCCTTCCTTTCTTAGACGTTTTAGTTTCTAAATGTCGATCTTCCTTTGTGGCGTTCATTTATAGAAAACCTAATTTTACTGGACTTTACCTGAGCTGGGATTCTTTCGCACCAACAACTAGGAAATTCCATATTATTAGAAACTTAACCCATCGGGCACTTGCCATATGCCTTCCTTCTTATATCGATTCTGAAATCGATAATATTAAAAGGATTTTCATTATAAATGGATATCCGCCTCCATTGGTCAACAAAGTTGTTAACAAAACAATAGAATCCTTTTCTGAGCAACTTAAATATGGTCCATCCAGATTTCCGGTATATCTCAAGTTACCTTGGATTGGACCTGATAATTGGACGGGGATAAGATTTCCTCTTTTGTCACTTCTAAGTTTGGTGCTTTACCCCTCCGAATTGCTTTTTCTACAAAGTGTGCCTTTCCCTCTTTTCGCAAGGACACCTTGCCTATCTTGCAGTCAAGCAATATTTTTTACAAATTCCAATGTCGGTGTGGTGCTGTCTATATAGGCAAAGTGAACCAGCGTCTTCAGGTAAGAATCGCCCAGCATGTTTCTCGTTTCATCCAGGAGCATCAACCTATTCCCAGGGGTACCCAATTAGTAGAATCCGCTATTGGACAACACTTAGCAGATAAAAAAGGACTGTGGTTCTACATTCTCTCCGGAATGTTTTTCTGTTTTGCACAGAGGACGCACTAAGTTTCACCTGTCTGTTCTCTAGGCGCTTTCCATTAGTTTTAGCCCGCCTACTTTGTGCAAGCAGAGAAACCTTCGGTTACAGTTGGAACTATTTGGGGGGGGGGGGCACATTCTATTTAGTTTTTATTGTTTTTCGTCGTTATCCTTTTCGTATAAATATTTCTACAAGAAAAAAAAACGAAAAAAAGTCATATATCCTTAAAAAGTTTGTCTAACAAAAAGCTCTTCGGTTTTCATTACAATTCGTGATTTTCTTTTAAACTGACTTTTTAATCGACTTATTTATTTTATAACATCAGAATTCATTTCCTTTTCATCATTTTAAAAATTTGCAATTCTAATAAAGATATATATATATATATATATATATATATATATATATATATATATATATATATATATATATATATATAAACCAACCAACCAATAGTAATAGCGAAAACAACCCGAAAAAAAGCAAAGAAAAACTCAACCACTTTAGCAGTATGGATAAAGGAATTAAAGGAAAATAAAACTGAATATAAATAAAGATGGTCAATAATTGATAAGGGTAAAAATATAAACCTAGATGCAACCTATGTATATTAGAATCTTACCATATATTAATATCAAAAGAAAAAACAGTAAACAAAAGACTAGATGTAATCCACGGGTGTTTGCACAGAAACAAATATTTAATTTTACGCACTATAGCAGATTAGGAAAAAAATGCAAGGGAGGTAATCCTAGATAGAGGAAAAATTAAAACAAAATAAATAATTAATAAATAAAAAATGAAAATACAAAAGTACGGGTTAAAACGGAAAACTATCTTTACATAACACCAAAAGATAGAGGAAGTGAGGAAGCATGGCTGTGGAAATCTTTTTACCCGAATACGATGTCCAGCATGTTAAAAATATACTATTTGTTGTAAAAATCTAATCTAAAGAAGTTGGTGGGGACAGGATATTTTTACGAAACATAAATCGTAAAATTGCCACTCATTAATGAAACAGCTGTAATGAAAAAATCCAGGAAATAAACGAAGGTTATAAAAATAAAACGTGAGTCTTTGAATTTTCAACAAAACTTTCCACCATATATATATATATATATATATATATATATATATATATATATATATATATATATATATATATATATACATATATAATTTATACAATCAGAAAAAACAACACCTTTTTTTAGTAGTACACAATTTTTGTTTTTATTATTTTTTATGACATGTTATTATATATTTTTTCTTAGTCTGACAGCTGTTTCGAAGGGTAAAAGGACAAACGGTTGTTTTAATTATAACATACCGAATTTTCATTATTTACCGTTCTCTTCGGAGACAATTAAATTGAAGAGAACGGTAAATAATGAAAATTCGGTATGTTATAATTAAAACAACCGTTTGTCCTTTTACCCTTCGAAATAGCTGTCAGACTAAGAAAAAATATATAATAACATGTCATAAAAAAATAATAAAAACAAAAATTGTGTACTACTAAAAAAAAAGGTGTTGTTTTTTCTGATTGTATAAATTATATTGCTCTGAATTCTCATCGAGCTAAACCGAGGTTAATATTGGTACAATAATCAATATAATACCATTTAAAAGGTATTAAAATTGATTGTTAAAAAAATCCACATATATATACATATATATATATACATATATATATATACATATATATATATATATATATACATATATATATACATATATATATACATATATATATATATACATATATATATATATATATACATATATATATATACATATATATATATATGTATATATATATATATATATATATATATATATATATATATATATATATATACAAGCTGTACCCTGCCACGCGTTGCTGTGGCTCAGTTTGGTGTGATGGAAAAATCTAATAACAAGAGAAAATGCATGTTTCTTATATTGTTAGTACAGCAATCCACTCCAAAAGTGTAAAAAAAAAATACAAAAACGGAAAAAAAAAACCGGTACTCTTGCAGAATCTGACCAGGATCCTTAGGAGTTTCCATCAATCATGGCTTGGGCTCGACCAGCAGTCAATGGATTGAGCCGAACTAAAATGTTGGAATGGTTAATCGATGTTTTTTAATGGTTTTTGTAATCAAAAATCTTACTTTTCAATTAGTATTTTATACACAGATTCGAAAAGTTGTCAAAAAACAAATAAATATATGCAAATAAATGTAAGCAAAGGTAAGGTAAGTTACATTTCCACATAACTGGATAATTTGTTTGTTTTTATTTAATGTAAAAGGTTTAACCAGCTCGGAAAAGCACAGTGTTTATCAATGTATTTGAAAAAGACAAATGACCGTGGACTCTGTTGAATATGTTAAGATTGGGAAAATAAGTAAAAAAACTAAAACTAAAAAAAAACTATACATAACAGTGTAAGAAACCCACCGAATATGTGACCGTGACATAGGCTGACATATTTGGTGGATTTCTGACAGTATAGTTTATTAGTTTTAACTCATTTTCCAAAACAACGTAATCAACAGTGTCCGCCACCATTTCTAATTTTCAAATACACTGATAAGCACTGGTTTTCGAGTGGACTAAAGTTACATTAAATAAAACGGGTTTGTATTACTGAACACAGATCTGAAAAAGTTGTCGAAAATAAATATATAACAAATGTTATCTAAGGCAAGATAAGTTACTTTTCTACCTAACTGGATAAGCCAGTTTGGTAGAAAAGTCTTATTTTGCCTTTAATAATATTTGTTATACATTTGTTTTGGGCAACTTTTTCGAATCTATGTGTACAGTAATACAAACCAAATAAAAACACAAAAAATATCCAGTTAGGTAGAAAAGTAACTTATCCTGCCTTAGAGGTTCACCTACACAATTTGTTTTAAAATTACTACTTTTAAACGTTTTCGACGATGCTGAATAAGAAAATCTTATTTACAGTTTGCAGAGGAAAGTAGTTTTCGAGATATAAAGACCTGTGTTATGCACTATAATTCACTGGCGGCTATGAATAAACACCCCTAATCTCCCAATAAGAACGGCTTTGAGAATAAATAACGCCTACCCACCCATGTTAAAAATTGTGGAGGTGGACCTAAAGTAAAAATTTACCTTTTTTTTAAATAAATTTTTAGTTTAAAGCCCAACTATTGTGTACCATGGTTTTAATAAAGGAAAAGCATTCATACTATCTTATATAGAAACAACTCCGAAAAAAGCGTACGTTCAAGTTTGTTAGAATAAGTTTTATCGAAAAACAAAAACAAAACATTTTTTTACTTATGCTTTGTTTCTTAAATATAACAATTCCTGTTTTACGCTTTTAACGGACGTAAATTTCACGGTGTCTGTTGTTTTTTTTTTTTATATATTTTGTTACATTAGGTCCCTCTCAACGATTTGTTTTGAAATTACTACTCTTTAAGGTTTTCGACGATGCTGAATAAGAAATGCATATTTGCAATTTGCAGAGGCAAGTAGTTTTCGAGATATAAAGACCTGTGCTATGCACTATAATTCACTGGCGGTCATGAATAAACACCACAACCTCCCAATATTAAGAACGGCTTTTGGAATGAAAATCGACAATCTCCCTATGTTAAGAACAACTTTGGGAATAAATACCCTCAATATTCTCATGTTAAGAATGGCTTTCAGAATAAACACCCTCACCTCCCCATGTAAAAAACGGCTTTTGGAATAAATACCCCCATCCTCTCCATGTTAAGAACGGCTTGCAGAATAAACAACGCCTACCCAACCATGTTAAAAAATTGTGGCGGTGGAGCTAAAGTAAAATTTATTATTATTATTTTAAATAAATTGTTAGTTTAAAGCACAACGCTACCACGGTTTTAATAAAGGAAAATAATTCATATTTTCTTATATAAAAACAACTCGGGGGGCGTACTTTCTAGTCTGTTAGAATAAGGGGTTTGTATTACTGTATACAGATTCGAAAAAGTTGTCAAAAAATATAACAAATAAATGTTATAAAAGGCAAGATAAGTTTGCAACCTAACTGGATAATTTGTTTGTGTTATTATTTAATGTAAAATGTTTATTCAGCTCGAAACATTCAGTGTTTTCCGATGCATAGGAGAATTCAAAATGGTACTTAACTCTCTGCTAAACACGGTAAGTTTTGGAAAATGGGTTAAAATAAAAAAAACTATACCACATACTGTTAAAAACCCACCGGATATATGTCAGCGTATGTCACGGTCACATATATTGAGCTAGTTTCTTACAGTATTTTGTATATTTTTTATTTTTAACTCATTTTCCCAAACATACCGTGTTCAGCAGAGAGATCGGCGTCATTTTGAATTTTCCAACACATCAGTAAACACTGTATGTTTGTCGAACTGAATAAACATGTTACATTAAATAAAACCACTTAACAATTATAAAGTTGTGTAGAAAAGTAACTTATCTTGCTTTTGATAACATTTATTTGTTCTATATTTGTTTTGTGTCAACTTTTTCGAACCCATGTGTACAGTAAAACAAAACCAAAATAAGTTTTATCGAAAAAAAAAACAACAAACAATTTTTTACTTATGCTTTATTTCTTAAATGTAACAACAATTGTTAGTTTAAAGTGTACCACGGTTTAATAAAGGTAGAGGCATTCATAAAAACATCTTCGAAAAAAAGTGTACTTTGAAATTTTATCGTAAGTAGATGATAAAGATTCACTGTTATAAAATTTCACAGGAAACGGGATTGTAAATTTCTAGTTTATCGATTTTGAATAAACCAGACGTTCCACACACACACACACACACACACACACACACACACACACACACACACACACACACACACACACACATATATATATACATATATATATATATATATATATATATACACAGAGAGAAAGAGAGAGAGGGGGGGAGAGAAAAAAGGGACAAACCAATTTAAATTAAAAAAATAGTGAATGTTTTTTTTTTATACTTATCGATTAAACAGATATTGTAATTCGGAAGTCATCAACTCGTGGACCACTCATTTTTACCGGAAATAAAATGTCGAAAATAGTTCCGCATTACGAAAAATGTTTTTATTTTATTTAATATTAATTTCTATGTTACTATTTTAACGATTAAAAAAAAGTGTGTTAAAGTCAAAATCGTATTAATATTAATTTCTGTGTTACTATTTTAACGATTTTTTTAAAGTGTGTTATAGTCAGAATCGTTATTTTTCGTCATCTTTTCCCCGAAGAATAAAAGCTTTTTTTAAATAAGGTAACATTTACTTTTTAATATTTAAAAACACAGTTAGATGATAAAGATTCACTGTTATAAAATTTCACAGAAAAATGGATTGTAAATTTCTAGTTTATCGATTTTGAATAAACCAGAAGTTCGATATATATATATATATATATATATATATATATATATATATATATATATATATATATATATATATATATATATATATACTAGCTGTACCCTGCCACGCGTTGCTCTGGCTCAAATTGGCGCAATGGAAGAAGTTCCAAAATGACAAAAGGCATGTTTCTTATAGGTTTAATTTTCCATTTTTCATGGGTACACAGTTTTTGTTGTTCCATTTTCTTAGCTGATATAGAGATTTTCCGGTTTGGTGACTCTTGAATACGTAATATAAATTGTCCATGTGAAAAAACAGTTAGTGTATAACTGTAAGGCCCACAATTGTAAAGATTGTTCTCTATGCTTTGTTGATGGTTATTGCAAATGACAATAAAATTGGAAAGTTCAATTTGCTAAAGTGTAATCATGTATCCGGTGAAATCATAGGAATGCATGGAATGAAGATATATTCATCTGTGAAAGGTCCTGTTAAGATTATTGTTTCTATGATATTGTTTGTTAATTTTTTTTTACTGCAAGCTATGTGCCATTGCAAAGCTTGGATTGGTTTATATTTCACAACATGATAATTAGTACACAAAATTTCAGTTGCAATATGTTATGATTTCTACTCTCGACCTAAAATCTGCTTATCACCAAATACCTATAAATCATGCTGATCGTAAATTCACTGCGTTTGAAGTAAGTGGCAAACTTTTTCAATTTACTCGTCTTCCTTTTGGCGTCACCAATGGAGTAAGTGCTTTCCAGAGGAGCATAGACTATATTATAGAAAAAGAAAATCTAACCGATACCTTTGTGTATGTTGATAACGTAACTATATGCGGAAAAAATCAAGAAGAACACGATTACAATCTTCAAAAATTCTACAAAATTGCTAAACAATATAACATCACTTTAAATGAAAATAAAAGCATAATTTCTTCTAGTTCTATTACTCTACTCGGCTACACCATAGAAAATAATCAAATAGCTCCCGATTATCAAAGACTAAAAGCATTACTCGAAATGCCACCTCCGCTGAATCTTAAATCTCAAAAAAGAATAGTTGGAATGTTTTCCTATTACTGCAAATTCATTAAAAAATTTTCTGATAAAATTTTATTACTAAATCAAAACAAAGAATTTCCACTACCTCCATCTGTATTAAAATCTTTTCAAACATTGAAAAATGATCTAAAAGACGCCACTTTAATAACGGTAGATCCAAATAAAGAATTTGAAGTAGAAACGGACGCTAGTAACTATTGCATTGCTGCAACACTAAATCAAGAAGGTCGTCCTATTGCATTTTTTTCAAGAACTCTGAATACTAACGAAATTAAGCACCATGCAGTAGAAAAAGAGGCAGCCGCTATTGTAGAAGCTCTCCGTAAGTGGCGACATTTTCTACTCGGCAGGCACTTTAAAGTCATCACAGATCAGAAGAGCATCAGCTTCATATTCGACAATAAAAGAAAATCAAAAATTAAGAATGACAAAATATGTCGTTGGTGTATAGAATTATCCCAATACAATTTCACTATAGTTTATCGACCTGGACCTGAAAATATTGCTGCTGACACATTCTCTCGCATCTCTGCTCTTACTTACAATCTACAAGATCTTCGTGATTTACATAAACAATTATGTCATCCTGGTGTTTCAAGACTAAGCCATTTTATAAGAACGAGGAACCTCCCTTTTACTTTGGATCAAATTAAGAATATTACTGACTCTTGCTCATCCTGTCAATTACTGAAACCCAAATTCGCCAATACCAATGGAGGGACTCTCATTCAAGCCATATTACCTTTTCAACGATTAAATCTTGATTTTAAAGGCCCTCTACCTACTTCTATACATGGCAACAAATATCTACTTACTCTAATTGATGAGTATTCCCGTTTTCCTTTCGCTTTTCCTTGCAGAGATATGACAAGCAAAACCATTATCCACTGTCTAAACAAACTCTTTTCAATTTTTGGTTTGCCTGACATGATACATACTGACCGTGCTTCTGATTTCTTAGCAAGAGAAATAAAGGATTTTTTTACACAAAAAAGGAATTGCTACTTCTAAAACAAGTAGGTATCATCCTGAAGGTAATGGACAGATTGAAAAACTCAACGGTACCTTATGGAAGGCCATTCAAACAACATTACATTCTAATTAAATGAAACTACCTTATTGGGAAGACATACTACCGGACGCACTTCATTCAATTAGATCATTACTTTGTACTGCCACTAATATGACTCCCCATGATAGACTATTTAAATATAGTCGTAAATCTGCTTCCGGAATTTCAATTCCTTCTTGGGTTAAACCAGGCCCAATATATATTAGAAACCACACTAAAACAAGTAAACATGACCCTCCTGTAATGCCTGCCACCCTAATAGATGTCAACCCCCACTACGCTTATGTTCAACTACCTTCTGGTACTGAAACCACTGTCAACGTTCGAGACTTAGCTCCAAATTCATCAAATGAAGAAAACTCTAATAATAATCCTACTACTTCAGAGACTTTATTTGAACCTTCTACTAATGAAAACATTGGTCATGAGGAAGACAAAAATCAATCGTCTGATCTTGAAGAAAATCAGATTTCACTAAAAAATAATACTGAAAATCAGCATTCCTGCCAATCTGTGCGGAGGTCGTCCCGAGTTCGACAATTCCCTAGTAAATATAAGGATTTTGTGACTAAATACTGAAAAAACTGCAGTTTGGGTTCATATGTTATTTGTAAATAAAATGATTCTTATGTAATTGTAAAAAAAAAAAAAAAAAAAAAAATTTTGTCTATAATTAATTACCCCTTACTTGAATACTTTAGGACGGGGAAAATGTTATGATTTAATTTGTTGTTAAGAGTTATCCCCCTTGGGATTGACATTCATAATAAAAGCGCCCTCTGTTTCATTTTCCCGCTCGATCCTTTCAAGAGCGTACGTGTATTTTACAGTTAATAAAACCTTTCTAAAAGGCAATTCTTTACTTACTGATACTATTCACTTCACAATACATGCGGTGGCATCCCTGGCAAATATAGCTGTTGGATAATAAACCACTTTATCTGCTTTCACAACAGTGTCGATGGATTTGTATTTGACTACCTCACTTGGAATTTTACATTGAATAATAGCGTTAAGTTCATGGGCATCTTTGTATTGACCTGCAAGAATAGCTCATTCACTCAGTCAAATGGAATTCTTATAATTTGAATATCTGCAAAAACCTTTTAAACTAACTATTCTTTTGATGAAATAAAATTACAGAAATTACAGAAGTTAAGAGTCAAAGAATTTCACCCTTAACTCTGATCAGCTGGCACTTTTTCGTACCCAATTTCCCACAAGTGATGCAAAAGTTTTTGTGTGGATCGAACAGTCGGCAACTGGACATGCATATTTTGAGTTAAGTTTAATGTCTTCACATGGAACAAAAAAGTAGAGTATTTGAGGCAAGCATTTATTTCATCTGCTGGTGTTGATTGAAGAATAACAGGTAACATTTGTCTGAAATCTCCTGCAAGCAATATTACTGCATTCCCAAATGGTCTGACATTTCCAAGCAAATCTTGCAAGGATCGACCAAGAGCCTCAAGTGATTATTTGCGTACCATTGTGCATTCATCCTAAACAATAAGTTTGCATTTCTGCAATATTTTTCCCCATACTGGATGTTTTGGAGATGTCGAACATGAGATTTTTGAAAAATTGAATGTTTTAAAGTAGAATAAATAATTCTTCTACTTGGCAGCAAGGTTGCAGGTATTCCTCATGCAGCAAGGGCTAAGGCTATGTCATTTTGTTACCAAATGGCTGCCAAAATCAATTTAATTAGAAAGGTTTTACCAGTTACTTCTGGTGCTGTTCAAGGTAGCAGTAATTTCCAAATAACTTCTATTCTCACAGTCAATAAATTAAGTGACTAAAATAGGATTTATCCATGTTTTGACAATGCCTTATTCACTGTAATTAATTTAGGAGACTAAAATAGGATGAGGGATTAGAGATGGATAGATAGAGAGGAAGGTATATAGATAGAAAAGAGAAAGTGAGAGGAAAATAGAGAAAGAGAAGGAGATAGAGAGATAAAGGGATTGATAGATAAACAGAGAGAGGGGGAGAGTTAGAAACAGAGAGGGATGAGACAGAGGAAAGGAGAGAGATAAAGGGAGTTAGAGAGAGAAAGGGGCTCAAAGAGAGATGGAGAGGGTGATGTAGAGAGAAAGATAGATTGAGAGAGGGAAAGGGAGAGATTGATAGAGAGAGATATTAAGAGAGGAAGAGAGAGGGTGAGAGAAACAGAAGGTGAACTATACTTCATGAAAATACTATTTTAAAAAATAGCACGATAACATAAGTGCATAAGTGCCACTTTAGGTACTCCTTGGGCGTTGAGTTCCATCGCGACCAACATAATTATTTAATGATCGCTCCCTTAGCCCCCCCTAGTCAAGGCTAATGCATGCGCACGTAACATTTTTTATTTACTGACGTTGGCTTAGTAACTAAACGATTTATTGATAATTTCGTAACCCTTAAACGCATGCCGGAAGATTTAAATTGGTTCATTATTGTTGTAATGAAAAAAAGAGTTTCATTCAACACAAAACCAAAAACACATATTAATGATAAATGATTTATTATTGTATTCATTGAAATTTACTAATTTTTAAATAAAAAAGTAAAAAAAAAAAGTTAATAAAAAAGTAGTTGCTTATGTGCGCATGAAAACTTGTTTTTTTTTTTTTTTAGATTAGGTCCACCTTGGAATCACCCCCCTCCCAACCTCCAAATCTAAAGAACAGCTTCCGGAATAAACACCACTTTTGGAGGGGGGGGGGTATTTGCAAAATTTAACTGATATTTGTTGTCAGCATACCCACCCGAAAATACTATTAAAAAAAGAAAGGAGGGGTTCAGTGCCCGTGGCAGAGAAGCAAATTTATTCATCAATAAAAGTCATTTAAAAAAGAAAATTGTGGAGGTGGACCTAAATGTAAATATTTACCCAAAAGATTATCCCAAAGTTTATTGCAAAAACGTTTTGTTTTCGCACTATTCAACAATTTGTTCATCCGCGCATGTAAATTAAAAAATATTTGTAAAAGTGAGAAATTATCAGTGAATAATTTAGTTTTTTTTTTAAATTTATTTATTTATTTATTTACTTTAGGTCCACCTCCACAAATGTTACGAACGGCTTTCAGAATAAACACCCTCAACCTCTCCATGTTAACAACGGATTTCGGAATAAACACCATTGGGGGGGGATATTTAAAAAAAAAAGTCGATAAAAGTCGTCATTTAAAAAGAAATTTAAAATCAAATGTTTGTAAAAGTGATAAATTATTAATAAATGTTTAGTAACATTTTTCGGTGCTAATGTAGAGAGTGATCCGCGCTATTTTTTAAATCGTGTTTTTTTTTTATTCCAACCAATCTTATATCGAAAAACAAACAAAAAAACTCAAAAAGCAAGCGACAAACTTTTTTTGGCCTTATATAATAAAGAACAAATGTGTAAATTAAAAAATTTGGAAGATAAAAAATGAATTATGTATTTTTTTGTTTTTTTTTACTTACTAAACAGAAAATGAAATCTTTCGTCAATTCGTGGCTGTGAAATGAATCGAACCGGAAGTTCAGTTTTATCAACAAAACAGATTCGCACCACGGTTAAAAAATATATTTATTTTATTTAATATTTTAATAATTCTCGAGGTAAATTTATTTTAATAACATAAAAACATGCCTCGACTCTAAAGATGGGTTGTCTGAAAATTTCAAATAAATTGGTAACGTAGAAATATGGTTTTATCGTTTGGAACGAACCAAATTTACATTTATATATATATATATATATATATATATATATATATATATATATATATATATATATATATATATATATATATATATAAACATATATATATATATATAGCAAAACTGGTAAATAGTGAAAACTTAAAGAAGGTGCTCAATACTATTGCAGAGCAAATATATATATTTTTATTTTATTACCGTGTTATCTGTTTAGTTACACATGTTTCCGCTACCGCATCGTATAAACGATCCAGTAACTTCGTCAGAGTTGGACAGTAGTGGTTATTATGATTTAAAAAAAAACGAGGTTAGAAGAATATGATTAAAAAAGGGGGGGTCTCCATTTAGATCCGACAATTTTTAAGATTTAACAACTAAAGAAGAGAAAAGAGAAAAAAAGAAAGAAAGGGGGGATTGAATTAAAGAAAACTTTAACCAGACACGACACGGATTTCAGTATATGCAGAGAAAGAGATAGAGAGAGATAGATGGAGAGAGGGGAGGGGGTAAATGAAGTGAGGAAGAGGGGTAGTTAACAGTGTAATAAGAGAAACAAAGATACTTATGAAACAGATAGGGAATTATCACGATTGTCTTGATGTCATAAAGTTTGACACGCGTTAAGGATTTATTCGGATAGGTAAGGGGGGTAACTAAGATGCGTCTTAAGGTAAGCAAAGGTTGCGTCCAATTTAGGAGAATTACTGAATTACCTATTTAAATGTATTTGCTGTAAATGTCTATAAGAGAAAATTAAGTTAAATATAATCTGGCACGGGTTTGATAGTTATAAAATATGCAAGGAAATTCAGTTCATGTATAATAGGTGGTAGTAGTAGTAGTATTTTAAAAAATATTAAGTATAATAATAAAAATTATAATAGTGACAGAGAACAATACTAATAATAGGATAATAAAAATAGAAATAATAGTGAAAATGAAAATAAGGAAAAATGTGGAAAATAAACATATATATATATACACACATATACATATATATATATATATATATATATATATACATACGTATATATATATATACATACGTATATACATATATATACCTATTATATACACATACACACACATACACATACATACACATACAGACACATGTATATATAGAAATAGAGGTGGGATACAAATAAATATAAGTATAATTAACCAGGTGGGGATAATGGCAAATTTAACACAGGTACAGACATTGTACACAGAAGCAAACGCAATTTCATATAAACACATATACACACACATATATACGTCCACCCCCCCATATATATATATATATATATATATATATATATATATATATATACAAGCATATACACATGCATACACATAGACATACATATATAAATATATACACATACAAAAATATAGATATATACATACAGATCTATATATATAAAAAGGGGGCTTAAGATAGAAGTGAGATATATAAGTGAGTATAATTAATTAGGTGATTTTTGTACCAACTATTTCACACATAACATGTGTACACAAGCATACATAAGCACGCATACATATATTTGCATAGACATATACGCAAGTATGCATAAATACATGTACACATACATACGTAAAAACACATGCATACAAACACATATATACAAGTGTATATATACACATATACACACCCATGTATGGACACATTTTCTTTTTTTCTCTTTTCTTTTCTTTAGTTGTTATATCTTAAAAATTGAATGTTGTCGGATCTAAATGGAGATCCTCCCCCTTTTTTATCGTTTTCTTCTAATATCGTCTTTTTCAAATCATAATAACGACTTCTGTTCAAGTCTGATGAAGTTACTGGATCGTTGATACGATTCGGTAGCGGAAACATGCGTAACTAAACAGATAAAACGGTAATAATATATATATATATATATATATATATATATATATATATATATATATATATATATATATATATATATATAGGTTTATAATTTACTTGAAACGTACTTGGTTTCTTTATACCCATCGTAATGGATTAAGAAAATCCTTCTCATAAATAAAGTTTTTTATAATGAAAGATTTTTTTAATATAAATTTTGAAAAAGTCCAAGCTCAAGAATGACTTTTTATTGGGTTCCAGAGTATATATATTGTAATATAATAATTCTCCAAGTTTCAAATATCAAGTTTTCTCAATCGGTCATTAATTATTTTTCAAAAGGTATCCATTACAATATTGTTTCACACTGCGACTAACAAGTCTGCAAAATCATCTTATTGCAGCATTATTAATCAGATGTTTACCTTAAAAAGTTATAAACACAGCTTTGGACAACTTACATGGTTCATATAATCGACACGCTCTGCTGTTCCTTCTCGTTTCCTATATTAATATATATATATATATATATACTTATTCCTCTCTCTCTCTCTCTCTCTTTCTCTCTCTCTCTCTATATATATATATATATATATATATGTATATATAGATACACAATAGCTAACATACATACATATATATATATATATATATATATTTCTGTAGAAATATATTTTCCCATTATATATCAATCCTTATTTAAGAAGCTCAATGTTATTACAGAGCAATATAGAGAATAAAATAAATGACAAAAAGTTATATTCCAAAATTCATGATGTTGACCATCTTATAATTTATTCATCTACTTATACAATTCTTGACAGTATCTGTTTCATAGCGCAAAATCATTCACTTAATAATTATATCAATTAGTGAATCTATTATGCCCTTAACTCATCAGAAGAAATAGCAACAATCAATCCGTCCAAAGGAATTGAAATGTGATTTGACATGGTAAAAATCCGAAAATTGGAAGAGAAGCTGCAGATACCTTCATATTTTTCCATTATGCCATATTGAATTTTATATATATATATAAATAGGGAGAGAGAGAGAGAGAGAGAGAGAGAGAGAGAGAGAGAGAGAGTAAAATATCGTTTGTTTGATAACTAACTTGAATTGTGGTAAAAATTATCAGATTACCTTAAACTAATCATTTACCTATTCACATTGTCCTAAGGGAGGCATTATATACCTTTTATCTCTTTAAATATTTGCATTATATACCTTTTATCTCTTTAAATATTTGCTTAAGATAAGAAAAAAATAACACTACTTTTTACTTCTGATTTAATCTGTTTCTTCATTTCGATTCGCTGTACTTTCACATTTTGTATTTCCAGAACAGATTGACGCAAGCTTAGTGTTCTCGATCTTTTAGCTGGTAATCATTCCATCCTCTGGTAGCCTTTATCCTCTGGTAGCTCTAGGCCTGCAGTAAAGTAACAAAAACGTCTTCAGCAAATACTCGTTCTGTCTTATTAGCTTGATCCTTGAGTCGTTCTTTGTTTTTTACATGGTAGTCACTACTTATCAAGGTGCGGAAGCCACTCAGGGATAAGGGTTATTGCATGTACAGTAATCAATGAATTATATCGTAGTAATCGTTAGTAATGGAGATTTGATAAAGTGCCTTACTTAAGAGGGCGGTTTATCAGGAATTTGTTTATGTTGAACTTGAAAACGTCCAAGTTGTAGTCAGATGGGAAACAGGCAAACGGGAGAGAGTTCCACTGGCGTGCACTTCTAAGAAAGAAGCTTTGTTCATGGAATCTATGCTTGGATTTAGGCAGAGGTAAAGAGTGGGGAAAATTATTGACAGTGGTTTCAGCTAGATGGGTCTTTTTCGGGAAAGATTGGCGAAGAGGGACCAGAAATTGGAGCTCAGACGAGCAATTACCATTGGCTGATATGTGTTGAAACAATGGTAAAGTAAAAAAATCTATCTGAGTTTCAGATTGATTTATAGCATATTTTTCCATTTCCAAAATAGATCGATGCAAGTTTTCTATTGTGACACTTTGATTTCTTCTATACTTAATAACCTTGACATTTTGCTTATCCCAATTCCAACAGTTTCATGGCTCAATGGCAGAAATAAAACATCTTTTGCAATACATAATGATGGATTGATTTCTTGGCAGAATTTAATAATGTTTTCAGTTGTTCCAATTGACATCTTTAATGTGAAAGCAGCCACAATGTTTCCTTTCGATTGATTGGTGGGAAAGGGGAGGACAATGCGGGCAAGTTTAACGATGATTTCTGTGGAATTGGTAAACTATGTTCATATCTCGTTCTACCATGTTCAGTAATCCACTCAGATTGTATTAAAAAAGGTATATGTTCAACTTAGTTTCAACTCTGCATGACAATTCCAGGCAACACGAAATCGAATAAATACAAAGAAGCTACCGCCAAGTCTGCCGCAAAAATAAATAAACTCCCTCTAATCAGCTAGAAAACTTCTTACATCTTCCAGCCAACACCCACATGTGCATGAAGAATTGTTGCCAGATCTAGGTTGATTCATCAACCACTTTCCTCTCCCTCTTGAACATAGTGCAAGAAAAACTTTCTAACGTAATAGATCCCATACTGTCTCCAAAACTGCAGTCACTGTCACATCACCGAGACATTACATTCTTCTCTCGAGAAAAGGGAGATCGAATAGTCTCTGAATTCATGACAAAAACGAGAGCAGAGGTTGAAACTTTTTTTTCTTATAAGAAAAAAATATATAAATTACTAAATCATCAGCAAATGGCAATGACTTATGAACAAATATTTAATTCTGGATATAGGTAGCAAATCGGTGTGGACAACTTTTTTTTTTACATGGGGATCACCACATATCAAGGCCCGTAAGCCACTCGGGAATAAGGGTTATTTTGTGTACAATAATCAATGGGATAATATCGTAGTAATAGTTGGTATTGGAGATTTGATAGTGTCTTACTTAAGGGGGTGATTAATCAGAAATTTGTTTATGTTGGACTTGAAGACATCCAAGTTGTAGTCAGGTGGGAAACAGGCAAACGGAACAGAATTCCACAGGCGTGCATTTCTCAGAAAGAAGCTTTGTTCATGGAATCTACGTTTTGATTTAGGCACAGATAAAGAGTGGGGGAAATTACTGACAGTGGTTTTAGCTTGTCTACTTGACCTTGTAGAATTTGTCGAGCAAAAAAAAAAAGAAAAAAAAAAGAAAGTGGTTTCATTTGCAGGCAGGAGAATTTGAATGTGCCGATAAACCTTGCACTTCTGGCAAGGTATGCAATTCCGTTTCTGATCGAGTATATTTCTGTTGATGGCAGTCCAAATGAAAAGTGACGTCACCAGTTTTTGTGTCGTGCGGATGCCTGGCTGTGACAAATGATGCAATTTTGAAAGAAAATGGCTCACCTGTGTTTGAGAGGTATGAATAGACATTCGTGTCCAGTTGAAGTATCCCATCAAATTGATTCACTTGAAAATGGTGAAGGAAACTGTTTGAACGACAAGTTGACTGAATGGTATAGGTTATTTATATCCTTGTCATTCTGCTGGTCTGCTGTGATTTGATGCAAATCGCTGTCGCTTAGTGTTTGGCCAGGTCGTTTGCCATCTTGTCAATAGGCTTCATGAATCTTCAGGGCTTAAAGGAGTTGAAAGTTGGGCATGATAAGCTTTGTCAACTCATTATGTATTCTCTGTGTGAAGAATTGTGCTTCTACGTGGATGAACCACAGTGTTGAGCCCTGCGTCCAATATGATGGGAACTTTAATACAGCCGGGTGGTCGTGGTTGATGAGAGAGTATCAGTCTCCATTGTAAGTTGCACTGTGAGAATGTCGGCGATAAACAGGCGTTGATAGTCTGCTAACATCAATTCAGGCAGAGTCCAGTTGGTGGTTAAGTTGTCCAATGTTACCGTAGGCCGTAAATGCTTGAGAAAATAAAAAAAAAATTAGGCTTGCCAAGTCGTGGAAATGTGCCAATTTGCTGAAATCGGGATCGTCAGGTGTGAGAAATGTGGTATCCCCATGTGCGATTACCGGGACTGCTAATCCATAGGAGGACCGTGTTTGTGTGTGGCGCTAATTTGCTGAAATCGAGCCTGCCAGTTTGTAAAGAGTATCAAGGTTGCGTGCGCTGCTAATTTACTGAAGTTAGAGTCCAGCTTGTATGGAGGCCGTGTTTTGTCTAATCTTCGATTTTTGAGTGATTATCAACGTAAATTGCTATTTTATTGAAACCAGAGTTGCTAGTTTGTAAGGAGGCCCATGGTTGCATGCCACTGATTTACTGATGTCGTCAGGCCACCATTTTGTAAGAGGGGGGGGCGTTGTTGTGTGTGCTGCTATTTTACTGAAGTCGAAGTCATCAATTAGTACTATTTTATTAAATGAATGGAAAATAAAGATTAGTTTAGTCCCTTTTTCTCTTTCTGCTTTCTTTCTTTCAAAATCTGTTTGCCTTTTTTTAGAAGATTGTTTTTAACTCACGCGGGGTGGGGGGCGAGGTTGCATGTCGCCATTTTACTGACGTCGAGGTCACCAGTTTGTAAAGAGAAGGTGAATCGCCTGGTTTCTGAATTCATCATGAAGACGAGAAAATAGGTCGAAACTCCTTTCACTAGAAAAAAACAAAAAAGAAACAAAAAAAAAACATACGCAAATAGCAACGACTTGGGAACAATTACAAACATTTAAAATAATAATTTTTATTTAACCAGAACAGGATCATTTTTTGTGTTTGCTATACATGCAAGTCACAGTCTTTGAATATGTACTTTCCCTCATGTGGGTGAAATTAAAAAGATTGGGGTCCATTAACAATGCAGTGAGATGTGTATTTTTTCTTTTATAAAACAAGAGTTCGGGAACATCGTTCAAGTGGAATAATAATTTTGCATAATTGTAAATGTAATACTGGAAGGTTTTAGTGACTGAAGAAATCCGGGACTGAGAAAGTTAGTAATGTTAGCATGATTTTACAAAAAAAACTTACGAATGCAAAAATACTACGGAGAAAAATTTTGTGAATATTCATCCATTGTTACTTGCGTAATCTTCCTTAATAAGTGATAAATTATTTCGTCCGTTTACAGTTTTTTTTAGAACACTTTTACTCGTGCCACCTTTTTTTATGTAGGCGAGGTCCACATGGTGATAATTTTGAGCAGCGGTTATTCAGTCTGCGAAAAGCTGGCTTGAGATCGTGGAAACGTTGCTGGGACTGTTTGTTTTTAGCATAGTTTTACGTCCTTCGGACAGAGTCTAACAGAGAAACAATCACGGGCAGTGATTATGGTGAATTGCATAAGCACTGTCTAGACTGGTTTTGTTTTTGACACGTTGGTGCTTTTTATATCGAGTTTTATAGAACGTTCCAACCTGTTTACTGTCTTCATACGCAAAGAAGAAAAGAGGTGGGAACGTTTATTTTTCTTTATTTTTTCTTCATATTGATTCTTTTATGTAAAAAGGTCTGGTTACGGCGTCCAAAATAAATATATGGAACGTTGGAAAGAAATAAATAAAAAATCCGGGTCGGCATTTTTTCTTTTTTAAAAGTTTTTATTACTGTTACTTTCCCGTTTTGACGTCACTTAAAAAGTCTCTCGACGTCGTCCATCTCGCCTAGTGTACACATTTCTTTTCCTACTCCACATCAGCCATAGCCAGCTACTTCTCGCCTTTATATGTCCATTTTCCTTGATATCGACTTTGTTTCTCTTCACCACGTGGTGCATTTTTTCTCCTTTTTTCCTTTTCTTCTCGCGCATACTTCCCAATTTGCATATACATGATTTTTGGCTACTGTTTTTTTTGTTTACATGGAAGTCACCACTTATCAAGGCCCGGACACCACTCGGGGATAAAGGTTATTGCGTGTACAGTAATCAATGGGACAATATCGTAGTAATCGTTAGTAATGGAGATTTGCTGCTGCTAATCTCTTCACAAGTCAGCCATCCTTCGCTGCTGCTGATATCTTCCCACACGCTCATCTGCGCCATGTTTAAAAAAAACTCTGACAATCCACCAAAACATAGACTAATAGCATTAATCTTTTTTGGTTTGCAACTTTGTATGGATGATTTCTGCCGAATAAAGTTGTCAAATATAATTTTATAGGTATTGATTTATATTCCTGTAATGTGTCACTTTAAGAATACAAGGATACATCGTTCTTAGAATATAAGAATACATTGCTTATAGAATACAAGAATACATTGTTTATAGAATATAAGAATACATTGCTTATAGAATACAAGAATACATTGTTTATAGAATACAAGAATACATTGCTCTTAGAATACAAGAATGGATTGCTTATAGAACACAAGAATGCATTGCTCTTAGAATACAAGAATACATTAAATTTTGTTGGCCGTTACAAAATTGTATTAGATCTTAAGGATGTGACTAAAATATCAACGTGTTATTTACATTACATACGTAAAATAAATGACAATATCACAAAGATAAAATATACGGGGGTTTTACTAAAAATGTACGACAAAAATTATGCCCGACCATTGTACAACTGACTGCTCCGACTGTTTGTTGTATAGAAACAACGTGTAAAGTTTCTTGAATCAGCAGGAGCTGAATCGGACATTTTAGTCGTGCTGAATTGTAGTCGTATATAACGAGTTTTACTAAAAATTGTACGACTAAATTATGTAAGACTATTTGCTCCTGCTGCTGATTTGGTATTAAAGCAACTCCGACACGGACGAACTACTGGGTTGATCAGCACAAAATATTGTAAAAATATGTTGTGGTATTATTAAAATTAACAATAAAATGAATTTACTTACAAGTTAAGTGGAGAGATTATTTCTTTGGCAAATATCTTTTTATATTCATATAAAAAGTATTTCCAAAAAATAAATTATTTTAAATATTCTTTCTGAAGACAAAAAGTAAACAGATGCATAAGCCTTTTTTTTTACATACGAGTAATGAACTCCTTAAAGACTGAAAAAATTTTTTCTATTCTGTGGGGCAACTTTTTTTTCGTTTTACTCTTTCATTCATTTTTTTCTGAAAACTTTGAAATTTTTTTCATTAATGTTTTTTTCTGAAAACTTTGAAATTTTTTTCATTAATGTTTTTTTATGAAAACTTTGATAAATTTAGAAAAACTCAACTTTTACTAATTGTCTTTATGTTTTTAATTTATTATTTTCATTAATAATTAATTTTCTACCTTATTATTTTTAGTGATTTTTGGATATGTTCATTACTGCGACATGACAATTCAGTAGAAATCATTGGTTTTACTTGAAATTCAATATTTCGAGTTTCGTTATTGCAATGAAAAAACTCTTACAAGATTTGTATGAAAGAAATGGACATAATTCAACAACATAGAAATAAATGATAATACAAATCTCATGGAATTGTCCAGATCAAAGAATAGATCCTCTTTTTGTTTTATTCTTTAAAAATATGTTTACTTATAAATAATTTTAAGTGGGATTTGTTTAACAATTTCCAATTAAAAAAAGGATGAAAATAACAAATAGCAAGAAATAACTTACCACAAGCAAGAAAATGTATTTTTCTATTGATCTGTCCATTTTTTTTTCGTTTTAAAGTATTTTAAAGGCTTTTCTTTGTATTTTTACCGCTGTCCTTTCAGTCTTGTAAACCTGCTGATTTAAAAATTGCACTGGAGGTTAATTGGAAAGAAACTGCGAGGTTGTATGATTAAAATATCGAAATTTAAATAAAATTAAGCCCATAAAAATATACAGATCTGTTAACAAATTCAATTTTTAGCCAAATTATTAGCTGTTGTTTTGTTTAAATTTTGACCTTGAACATGAAAATAAACCAAAAGAACATCTTGGCCCAAGATCGTAGGATTTGAAGAACACATAACTATGTTAGTGCGTATTCTGCAGCTGGAAAACATTTAATAAAAAGACACTGTTCCACTAGCCTGCTTCCTACAATATGGTCCAATGTGAACAAATTCTTGTTAATCCGTCCCCATATACAGTACAAATTCTATCCAATCTACACCATTAATAATTACTACACGACCACCTTACAGTCATTAACCCTTATCCTTGAGTGGTCTTTATAAATGGTGGCTTCCTTGTAAAAATAAAAAAAAACTCAAGCTTTCACTATGATTAACCCCTGACACCATCTTTTAATTGAACAGATTTTCAGGACTGGGATGGTAATGTATATAAAAAACGGTTTAAAATACTTTAAAATGCAAAAAAGATTAAATAAGTCGATAGAAAAGTAACTCTTATTGCCTTTGGTAACAGCTATTTGTTGACTATTTGTTTATTTCACCCCTTTGGTTCTCCCTGCTGAAAATTCTTAAACAAACGTAGTATCTGTTGTAACTCCTAATTAGGGAGCTAGATATCCTCTAAATTGCTATCAGAAAAATCACCTAATTAATATGCATAGGTGATTTGGCCAATTAGCCAATCAAGGCAAATCAGAGTATGACATAGTTAACAAGGATTGGGTCGATCGAAAACCCAGACCAGCCCATACCTTACCCACCCCTTCATTTAAAAAGAAGCGCAGAGCGGGTAAAAGTTAGTTGTTGCTATAGTTTGTTGTTGCTGGGAGTTCGCAGTTACCATCTGCCACCATCCCACGCTACCCCACCTCCCCGTATACTTACTGACCGATAAGGAAAGAAGAAATCGGTTGTTAAAAACGAAAAAGGCCCCGTGTCATACACTGCCAGTAAAGAAAATATGGTATATATATTTTTATTTTATTTTTCTTCTGTTGATAATTATACATAATTATCCTTTTCTTTGTAATCAATCATTTTAATAATCAATCCTTACAACGAAAACCAAAACCTGCGTTAGAGTCGATTATTCACCGCTTGTCAACATGTGAATAACTGCAGATGAATGTTACCAAATGAAAGTAATTTTTTTTTCAGTAAACAGCCGGCTAAAAAGAGCAGATCGGCTAACTCCCACCGTCCAGCTTGCAGCGTCACATCAACCCTGTCATCGTAGAAGTGGCTGCGACTGCAATATTGAACTTCTGTAGGTGTTCGAATTGGAACCACCTAGGACTACATTTGCGACCAGTGAACATTACAGTTTTTCTAGTGTTATATATTAGTTGGAGGAGGCCGGGGTCTTCATCATGTTATAATTATTACTTTACTAGTAGTACCTGATAACTGGCGTTGCCCGGTAGAAGCATGCCCCCTTTGAAAAAAATTAAAGTACGGTTGTTGTTGTTGTTGTTGTTGTTGCTGCTGCTGTGGCCTAACCTCCAACCTCTTCATGTTATGAACGGGTTTCGGAATAAACACCCTCAACTCCTCATGGTAAGAACGGCTATAGCAACGCAGTAGGCAGCCCGGGTAGAGAGAGGTGAAAAAAAACCCCATCACATTTAGCTGTTGAAGCTGTGTTAATGTTGACTGCTTACTTACCGGCCTCCACAACTAAAAATAGGTCGTCTCTAAGTTTTATTAAGAAGCAGAAATTTGTATAAGAATGAAAACATAAAATCCTATCCTAAGGAATTGAAACGAAATTTCTTTCGTGTATTTATCAATTTTTTTTTTTAATTACTGCAATACTTGGTTTTAAATAGTTCACTTACCACCGTAATAAATAAAAAGTAAAACCAAAATAAAAATAGAAATAACCCCCCAAAAACAACTAAAAGAAAACACTTAAAAAACAAATGAAGGTTTATCGTTTCATTTAGATACCCCCCCCCAAAAAAAAAATTAAAAAGCGGGGAAAAAGTAATAAAACTGTTTGAATTCGATAAAAAAAAATAACTGAGAAGAATGAAAAAAACATGAAAAGTTATGCATATTTATCGCAAGTGTTTTAATGTTAAAACTTCAAACAAAAAAGTAATAAATAAATCCATTACATGGGTGCGAACGTGCAACCCGTTGTTTACGATGGATCCGTTATTTATTGCTTTTTTTTCAAATTAAACCAATTAACTGATTCAGTAATCTAATGAGGTCAATCCGTGATGATTCTCTCTCTCTCTCTTTCTCTCTCTCTCTCTCTCTCTCTCTCTCTCTCTCTCTCTCTCTCTCTCTCTGCCGTTACGATGATTTTAACTCGCTCTCTCTCTATCCTTCTCTCTCTCTACCTTTCTTTCGTTCCGGTACAGTGGTCAAATGTAAACAAAGATATAACGCTTGCTCTTATCTGTCTATGTCTATCTCTCTCTTTCTCTCTCTCTCCCTCCCTCTAAACACATTTAGAAAGAAAGACGGAGAGAGATAGAGAGAGAGAGAGAGGGCGTGATAAGCAGATACTTCTGTGATGTTCAGTAATTGCTTTATTTAATGTAACCCGTCAACCTCCTGTATCGGTAGATGCCATGTTGGATAACGGCTTGCATGTTCGTTTTAGTTACTAGAATTGTAATCTGGAATTAGGCATCGGTCTGATCTAAGCCAATCAGAATAGCAGAAATATTATAAAGGAGAATTTATTATTTTTTGAATCGACCTACGAGAATTTAACATTTGAGCTATTAGTTTATGAATCAGTTACGGAGGGTGTAACCACAATATACATACCATGTGTATAAATCCCTGCGATGTTTATAGGGATCGGTAACAGGACTTCAGCAATAGGGAGAAAAATCGGGACTACTTCCTCTGTAGGTTAATGCGATAGTGCTGGTGTAGTTCCTGAAAAGGAATCTAGGATTTTATTTGAACACCGGGTTGTGTCAGTATTATATAGTTACATAAGATAGTGGCTAATAGGCTAGACATAAGAAATTTGTATGTAGCATCTGTTGTTGTAAACCTACAGTATTTTGGTTCAGAGAGGAAAAACTGCGCCTCTTTTATTATACAGGGTGTCCACAAAGTCTGGCTACATTATGTAGCCAGTCTTTGTGGAAGCATCCTGTAGATGATGTAGCCAGACTTTGTGGGCACCCTGTATACACACACACACACACACACACACACACACACACACACACACACACACGTGTATAATATATATATATATATATATATATATATATATATATATATATATATAGGGTGCCCACAAAGTCTGGCAACATAATCTACAGGATGCTTCCACAAAGTCTGGCTACATAATGTAGCCAGACTTTGTGGACACCCTGTATATAAGGATAATATAATGGTTTTGTCTTATTTTCAATGTGTCCAAGTTGGTTTATTGGTTTGTCGCTATAAATTGGGCTATTGGTCTGTTGCTATGAGTTGGTTTATTAGTCTATCTGTTGGGCTATTAAGCTATTGGTCTATTAGTATAAGTTAAGCTATTGGTCGATTGCTACAGGTTGATTTATTGATCTGTCACTATAAGCTGAGTTACTGGTCTGTCGCTACAAGTTTGTTTATTGGTCTGTCGCTATATGTTGGTCTATTGGTTTGTAGCTTTAAGGTGTGCTTTTGATCTGTTGCTACAAGTTAGATTATTGGTCTGCTGCTATATATTGGTCTATTGGTTTGTCGCTATAAGTTGTGATATAGATCTCTTGCTATAAATTAGTTTATTGGTCCGTTGCAATAGGTTAAGCTATTGACCTGTCATATTTAAAATAGCATTTTCGTCAGTCTGTCGCACTTAGGTGAGAAATAGCATTTTTAGATATCATGTATTGCCATAAACAGGTTTCCGTTTATCCGTCTGCTTCAGTTTAAAATATTATGTCTGTTAGTCCGTCATCGTTATGTTTAAAATATCATGTGTGTTGGTCTGTCACACTTAATTTCAAAATATGTTCGTTAGTCTGTCACGCTGTAGTTTAAAATATCATTTTTGTTTGTCTGTCATGCTTATGTTTGAAGTCACAGTTTTGAACACAAAACGCGCAGATTACATGAACGCATCTCATAAGCATCCATTATTTTTGCTGTTTTTTTTTGTTGTTTTGTTTTGTTTGTTTTTTTTACTTCTTTTACGATTCGTGTTATAAAAGTGATGAGTGAGCCAAGCTGAATTGACACGTGTCTGAATCTCGGGGAGAGAGAGAATCTGAATTGTAGCAGGTTTTTTTTTTCTTCAGATATGAATGCGGTAAATAAAGCAGGAGAGATAGCCATACGATGGTTTAAAGCAAAGTACTTTGAAAGGAACTGTATTCAAGAGAATGTCGTACGTTCTGTGAGTGGTGTCGCAGTGTCGTGTCCTCTGGGAAGTAATGGGAAATATCTGAAATATCTAATTATCTGCAATGGACGAGAAATGAAGAAAGGAATGAAGGGTGCTGTCGGTGAGTGTAGGAGTATGAGGAAGGATATGAAATGAAGGAAGAAAAGAACATGGCGGAAAAGTGTTTGCGAAGTTATAAAAAGAAAGATGACATAGAAAGAATGCAACAGAAAAAGTCAGTTTGGAAGAAATAAAAGTGAGAGAAATTTAAAAAAAAAAACGATTTTTTTTTCTAAAAAAGAAAAAAAATGAAGAAGAATTTTAAAAAAATATTCCTTCTTAGTTGCCTTTTGTCAGGAAAAATCCAGGCTGTACATTTTGGACAAAAAAAAATATTTTTAATTAATGATAATATGATATGCCTGTATATATTCCTATTTCATGAATATGTCTGCATATATTTTGCAAAACGTATATTACTAGATCTTTCTAAATATTTTATCAAATGTTTTCCTTGTAATTTATTGAAAATTGTGAGTCAAGGTTTGTTTTTCTTTTAAAATAAGTCTCATTTGCATTTGGTCGTCATTAATGATATTTGAAATTTTCAGAAACGATTTAAAAAAAATCGACGATTGGTGTATATAATAAGAAAACACTTTAAAAACAGAATAGTTAACAAAGCCCACCTCATGTCAAGAATGAGTTTCTACACAATAATGTTACTATTTAGAAAAGCATTCTTAACATTTTGATGGTCTCTATTAATTATTATCTACCTTCCCTCTATGAAGAAATGTTTATGTTTTTACTCACAATTATAAAAATTTGATTGGTTATTAGATTGATTTACGTTACTGTAAAAAAATTTTTAAAAAAATAAATAAATAAATAATAATAATAATAATAATAATAATAATAATAATAATAATAATAATAATAATAATAATAATAATAGCAGCAGCAGCAGCAAATAAATTAACACTTTAAGCTACATCACTTCCCCAAAATGAAATTCTACCTTTTTGAAATGATTACGTGTCGGAAATAAAAACAATTATTTTAGAATTTCGAGTAGAAAACCAGTTTCACACATAAATTTAATGCAAAATGATTATCATTTCCGACTCATTCTAACACTTTAATCACTCAAAAATCGAAGGAAAATATTGGTTTTCACTCGATTATTAAGATTTATTTGATGTGTTTCAACTAGAGTTTGTAAAATGATTGATTTGGAGCGGTTATTATAGGTCCTTGTAAAGGGCAGCCATTTTTTTTTTTTATTACAACTCAACAGTTAACACTAAGTTTTTAACTAAAAACACGTTTTAAAATAAGTTTAAACACAAATAAACTTATCCAGGTAGCTAAAATCGTCTTCTCTTTGGAAATATTTATTTCTTGCAGATTTTTTTTTTATCTCTTTTTTGTTCTTTTAGTTACAGTAACAAGCGTTCGAATTTCATTCTTCTAAGCTTAAATGTATATATAATTTCCTTTTTAGAAAACTTCTAAATGTTTTCCCTTGATGTATTTTATCCAATATTTTGATAAATTCATCGTGAGAATTTTATCTATATTTTTCGCCTATGTTTAAAGCAACGAAGTACCATAAACATTAATTATTAAAGAAGCCGACGACAAACAACGACAATGTTCAGACGGCGCCAAAGAAATTGAAAAACCTAGTTCAGAGTATGTTAAATCTTTTAATATCATATGTGAACTCCCTGAAATGTTTAACGAATATATGCACAAATGGAAGTTTACAGTAATGTACCAATAAAAGAAAGAAATTAGACTCTGGTAATTAATGTTAAATTAAATTTAATGTTTGATTTATAACCTATTCTGTGGCTCTTAGTCATAGGTTGTAAATGAATAAGTTCTAATAAATAAATAATTTTGCCGTTTGTTTAAGTTTTTTATTGTCAAGAAAATATCAAAAGAATCGTTTGGAATTAGAAATAAGGCTTAGCGTTTTCCGATTCCGATACCCCAAAAAGTTCTAATTTTACTAATTCTCGATTCTGATTCAAATTAATCGTCCCAACACTAGAAATAATACATTTTCCTTCTTCTATATAATAAAGTTAAGTAGGTCTATTTCTTGACTTTTATCATTGATAGTTCTAAATCTGACGAATACATATTTTATTCTGACTATCCAGTTTTAGCGTTACATTATGTTTTTACCAAAATTAAATGTATTTTGATTCAAATTCTTTCAAACAAACATTATGTCGCCTACGCAGATTACTACAATGGAAATTATGAGAGTTAATTTGTTTTCACTTCAACACATTATGGTTTAATTTTCCCTTTTCCATGTTCCTGGGCAACGCTGAATATATATATATATATATATATATATATATATATATATATATATATATATATATATATATATATATAGCTTGGAGTCTGACAAGTAGACTTTTGATTCTGACAAACAATGTTTTCGTTTTTATTTTTGCAAAACGTTTTTTACACTAAAAACAAAAATTGCTTTAGAATCTCACCTGCTTAAGGCCATCAGCACCAAACAAATAAAATTTCGTCTCACCAGACCATAGGAAATGGTTCCAATAATCTATGGGCTTTGTTGACATGTCTTCAGCAAACTGTTTGCGGGCTTTTTTGTGTATTGCCTTCTGAAGAGGCTTCCTCCTGGGGTGACAGCCATGCACACCAATTTGAGGAGTACAAAGATAAGTGTATCATGCCTACAGTCAAGCATGGTGGTGGGAATGTCATGGTTTGGGGCTGCATGAGTGCTGCAGCTATTGGAGAGTTACATTTCATTAAGAGAAATATAAACTCCAACTGCAGCAGAGCATGATTCCCTCTCTCCAGAAACTGGGTTGCAGAGCGGTGTTCCAGAATGACAATGACCCAAAACACACATTCAAGACAACCACTGATTTACTGAAGAGGCTGAGGGTAAAGGTGATTGACTGGCCAAGCATGTCTCCAGACTTGAACCCAATAAAACATCTTTGGGGCAACCCCAAGCAGAAGGTGGAGGTGTGCAAAGTCTCAAATATCTGCCAGCTCTGCGACGTCGTAATTGAAGAGTGGAAGAGCATTCCAGTAGTTAGATGTGAAGCTCTGAAAAACTCCATGCCCAGGAGAGTAAAAGCAGTTTTGGGTAATGATGGTGGCCACATAAAATATTGAGAGTTGACATGTTGTATGCTAATATTGACAACTTTTGTAGGGGTTTACTCACTTTTGTTGCCAGGGATTTAGCTTTTAATGGCTATATTTTGAGTTATTTTGAGGAGAAATTAATTAACTCTGTTATATATGTTGCAGACAGACTACATTTCATTGTGTCAAAAAATCATTTTTTCAGTGTTGTCCCATGAAGAGATATACTTAAATACTTGAAGAAAGTGAGAGGTGTGCTCACTTTTGTGATACACTGTGTGTGTGTATATATATATATATATATATATATATATATATATATATATATATATATATATCTCTTAGAAAAAAATTATTCTACATTGGAAAATTCCTTTGTCAGTAAGTCAATTAATTTTCCGCAATTACTGCATCAATTTGCTTTCACAAATTCACAATAGTCCTAATAATACCATAAAACACAGTTTCGATAATTTAAAATGCAAATGAGTTTACTTCATATATATATATATATATATATATATATATATATATACACACACACACACACACATATATATATATATATATATATATATATATATATATATATATATATATATCGTCGTATTCCTGTCTGTTTGTTCACAATTTGATTAATATATAAAAAAGGTACTTTGGTTTTGCAATCAATTTTCATACTGAAATCAGACTTGCATAGACTTTATTCCAAGATAATTTCTATATATATTATTTATTCAAATGAAATCTACATTAAAGAAGTAACCTCATTTACATATTACATTAAACAAAATCTATTTTAATAATTAGCTATATGTTATTAATGATTATTAGTAATAGAATTGTAGTAATTGTTCTGTTTAGAAATAATGTTAATTTATTTAATTTATATTTGATTTCATTTATCATCATTGTGTTTAAAAATGAAAATAATCCCTATTTTTGATTTTCAGTGGGGAGCGCACATCAGATGGAGACAAATGCAAATCAAAAATTCCTAAGGATTTCTCTGAAAATGGCCGTTGAACATTAACACCTTGAATATGCGTGATGTAGTGGAACGATAAATTTGTCGCTTTAAAGAAAACAACACTACAGACTTATTTTAAAACTTTTATTTAAAAAAATCGATTCAGATTACTTGATTCTGGAGTAGAGCTGATATCTATTCAATGTAGCCGTCTTCAGCCTCATTCACTGCCTCGATACAGGTCTGGAACTGGGAGCATGCCTTTTCCACAAGTCCGGTGCGAACTCAGCAATACTCGGCAGATGGCGGTGATCAGGCTGGCTTTGGTGTTGCAGGAGGTCATGTTCATGATTTTCTCGACATATGACTCAACGAATTAATCTGGCAGATTCAGGTCGGGGGAGGAAGGGGTCCAGTGAGAGAAGGGTACCAAGTCGTAGCACTCCTTCTGAAACCAAGTTTGAGTCTCTTTGGACTTGTGGACTGGCGCAGAGTCTTGCTGCCACACCCAGAATCTGCCAGTGGCCACCTGATTGCCCCAGGGGATCATCACATTCTTAAGCACATCCAGGTATATTTGATGTTGACTTTCAAGCTAACTTTGAAGATGTGAGATGACATGATGTGGCCCTCACATGAAACCACACCAAAGTTAATAACCGTGGCTGGAAACTTTGTTGAACTGTGTCCTCAAGCATTGAACAGTACGGATTTGCATTTTGAGGGTTCTTACAATTATCCTGTTGTCATAACTTCGATCAGTGGTGAGCATTAGTTGTACAATGGTACATCTCTGATCTCACTCGTTGAACATTGTGTCACTTTCAGACATGATAGAAGGCTCCTATCGCTCTTGGGATTTGTAAATAACTGGTAATTTAGTAGATGGTCTACAAAAAAAGAAAAAAAAGAAAAAGAATTTTCATTAAACAGAAATGGAATCGTGTCGTCTTTTCTAGGGCGAAAATTTTATCGTTACACTCTATATACATATACTATTCTATGTTAAAGACCCTATATTTTGTGTTCAATAATTTTCTCAATTTTATTTTAATTCAATAAATGTGTAGCAAAAAGTTTCTCCCCCCAAAACCCACACATTCCATTAAATACTGTTCATAACTATTTATAAATTATATGTCATACACTTTAAGAACTTTCATTTATTTTCGTACAAAGTAAAATTTCTGTTTTCTTAATTTAATTTTAATTCAATAAATGTTCAGATCATTATTTTCTATTGTGTTATTATATCGTTGTTGATATTTGCTGAGATTTTCTAGTTTCTGCCCCTGATGCTGTGCGCTCTTTTAACCGAAAACAAAATAGTTGTCCTGTGACAGTCGTGCACAAGTGCCAGAAAATATTACCGTGGAACTTGATGGCGTGAGTCTTTGAGATTAAGAAACCTGATATTTTAGTAGACCCACTAGTGCACATATGCAAAGTACTATTTGATAGACAACCAGGTTATTTGGCCTCACAATTATAAACAGTTCAACTAAGCAGACTTCTACAGAAAGAAAATAAACAAACAAAAAAAACATGAAATAAATAAAGAGATTAAACAAGTAGTTTTTTTTTTCTCTTTAAGCAAGTGCCTGAAGATCCTGGATATTTGAAGTGGCGCCGACTTTCCTGGCACGACAATAGTTGCTTAGAGGGGAAAAATGCGGATGATGCAATGCAAATCTTGGATAAACGATAAAGATGACAATGCCATTTCAACCTTCCAGCAAGTGAACTCTCTTTCTTGGGGATATCTAACTGCCATATTTATCACAGTATTTTACTGAAAGTTTTACTGGATTCTTATATATACGTTGTCTATAGATGTGTTTTGATTTCTTTGTCGCATTTTATCGCATTAGTTCAGTTGATAACGAGTTCTTATCAGTATATGACCCACGTAACAATTAGCCAAACCGGTTATAATACAGTTCATAAACAAAATCAATTTCATATTTCTTATAATCCAGTACACAAACAAACATGTTTTTGGGTTTGCATTACTGTACACATAGATTCGAAAAAGTTGTCAAAAAACAAATATATAACAAATAAATGTTATCAAAGGCAAGATAAGTTACTTTTCTACCTAACTGGATATATTTTTAGTGTTTCTATTTAATATAACATGTTTATTCAGCTCGTAAAATATACAGTATTTACCGATGTATTGGAAAATTTAATATGGCCCCCGACTCTCTCTTTTACACGGTAAGTTTGGGAAAAGGACTTAAAAATAAAAAAAACTAAACAAAATACTGTTAGAAACTCGCTCAATATATGTTACCGTGACATAGACTGACATATTTTTTCATAGTCTATATATATAAAAATGTAAATGTTGGTTCGTTCTAAATGAATAAAACCATATTTCTACGTTACCAATCTATTTGAAATTTTAAGACAACCCAGTTTTAGAGTCGAGGTATGTTTTTATGTTATTAAAATAAATTTACCTCGCGAATTATTAAAATTAAAATATTAAATAAAATAAATATAATTTTTAACCGTTACTGCGAATCTGTTCTGTTGATAAAACTGAACTTCTGGTTCGATTCATTTCACAGCCACAAATTGACGAAAGATTTCATTTTCTGTTAACTCGATAAGTAAAAAAAAAAAAAAAAAAAAAAAAACATAATTCATTTGTTTATATTCCAAATTTTTTAATTTACACATTTTTTCTTTATTATATAAGGCCAAAAAAAAAAAGTTTTTCGCTTGCTTTTTGAGTTTTTTTCTTTTTTTGTTTTTCGATATAATATTGATTGGTAAAGTACAGTTTATTTTTGTCCGCGCTATTTTTTAAATCGTATTTCCAGCACCCTCCCCACCCCATGTTAAGAATGGCTTTTTAAATATTAACGTTATTATTACAACACGGATCAATAATAGAATAATAACGTTATTTAGAAAGCCATTCTTAACATGAGGAGGACGTTTTGTTACTATTCTATACTTTCATCTAACAATTTAATCACCAAAAGATGGTACTTATGCAGAGAAGATACCGTGCTGAAATAATGCTATTAAAAAAAACAATTCATTTGTTTATCTTCCAAATTTTTTAATTTACACATTTTTTCTTTATTATATAAGGCCAAAAAAAAAGGTTGTTCGCTTGCTTTTTGAGTTTTTTTTTATTTTTCAATATAAGATTGATAGGTAAAGTACAGTTTTTTTTTTTGTCCGCGCTATTTTTAAATCGTATTTCCAGGCAATTACCGATTTATTATGTTTTTTATTCAATTGTAAGGTTAAATACACCCTCCCCTCCCCATGTTAAGAATGGCTTTTTAAATATTAACGTTATTATTACATCACGGATCACTCTTTTCATGAGTACTGTACTTTCACCTAACAATTTAATAAACAAAACATGGTACTTTTGCAGAGAAGGTACCGTGCTGAAATAACGCTATTAAGAAAGCCATTCTTAACATGGGAAAGGGAGAGTGTTCTGTAACTATTTTATATTTTCACCTAACAATTTAATAAACAAAAGATAGTACTTATGCAGAGAAGGTACCGTGCTGAAATACCGTTATTTAAAAAGCTATTCTTAACATGGGGAGGGAGTTTTGCATCTATTCTAAAATATGAATGCTTTTTCTTTATTAAAGAAATTGGGTACTCGTGCACTTATTGATCCGTGCTGAAATAATAACGTTATTATTTAAAAAGCCATTCTTAGCATGGGGAGAAGAGGGTGTTTTGTAACTATTCTGGACTTTCACCTAACAATTTAATAAACAAAAATTAAACTTAAGCAGACAAGGAACAGTACGGAAGCATTAACATTATTTAGAACACAATTGAATAAATAAATAAATAAATAAATAAAAACGTTAATTAAACTTGGAAATACGATCCAGTTAGGTAGAACATTTACTTTTCTTGCCTTTGATAACATTTATTTGTCATATATTTATTTTTTGACAACTTCTTTGTATCTGTTAATACAAACCCTTTTCATTTAATGTAACGTTTAGTCAGCTCGAAAAACAGTGTTTATCAGTGTATTTGAAAGATACAAATGGTGGCGGACACTGTTGATTATGTTAAGTTTGAGAAAGTGAGTTAAAACTAAAAAACTATACAAAATACTGTCACAAACCCACCGATTATGTCAGTCTATGTCATGGTAACATATTCGGTGGGTTTTTGACACTGTATTGTATAGCTTTTAGTTTTAAACTTCATTTCCCAAACTTAACGTATTCAACAGTCTGCAACCATTTGTTTTTTCCAGCCGATTAAACATTTTACCTTGCATTAAAACACTAAACAATTATCCAGTTAGGTAGAAATGTAACACCTTACCTTTCATTTGCTTTTGGACAACTTTTTCGAATCTGTGTATAGTAAGCCCCCCCCCATCACTCAAATATTAATTACTAACTCACATTTTTGTATACAGAAAAGAAAGAAAGAAAAAAAAATTTAGCGTTTCAACGTTAGTTTTATCCACTGATTGTTGGTCGAGCCCAAGCCATGATTGACGGTAATCCTGAGGATCAGGATCCAATTCTGCAAGAGTATCATTTTTTTTTTTTTTTTTTTTTTTTTAGAGTGGATTGCTGTACTAAGAATATAAGAAACATGCATTTTCTCTTTATTAGAATTTTCCATTACACCAAATTAAACCACAGCAACGCGTGGCAGGGTACAGCTAGTATTTTTTATATATTTTTTTATTTTGAAATCCTTTTCCCAAAATTACGGTGTCAAAGAAAGAGTCGGGCGCCATTTTTAATTTTCCAATACATCGGTAAACACTATGTTTTTCGAGCTAAATAAACATGCTACATTAAACTAGAAAATGATCCAGTTAGATAGAAAAGCAACTTATCTTGCCTTTGATAACATTTATTTGTTATATATTTACCTTTTTATAACTTTTTCGAATCTATGTGTACAGTAATACAAACCTATGTTTTGATTCATGGGAGAAGCTCATATTTCTGCGGATACATACGACACAATTCCACCACCTCGTTTCATAAAAAATTGGCTCGTGCAATAACGTTTGTTTCTCTTTGGTTTAAGAGCATAAAAGCAATATAATAATTGATTATTGTCTTAAAATTTTAAAACATTTCAAAATTACTTATACAGGATTACATAACAGTAATAATAACTTTCAGTAACCATTGCATTTCTTTTCACATGTTTTTTTTACATCTTCTTTTCTTTTTAGGTCGTTCATTTTTTTTAAAGGCGTCACCTATTATCAAAGTCCAAAAACCACTCGAGAATAAATGTTTATGAATGTACAGTGGTCAATGAGACAGTAACGTCGTGATCGTTTGTGGTGGAAATTGTGTAGAATTTGATTATTTAAGGGGACGTTTCAACAAAAACTTGTTTACATTATATTTTTTTAAAAAGACCATGTACGTTGGAACAGAGTTTCACAGGTGGGAAATTCTAGGTAAAAAAGTTTGATTATGGAATTTTCATTTAGATTTAGGCACAGAGAAGGAATTGGTAAAATTGTTGATATTGCTTTTATTTAACAAGTTCTTCTTTTTTTTTGCAATGGGAATATTGATTGAAGCGCAGACAAGTTCTTGCCATAAAATAACGATAGAGCAAAGACAGGCTCACAACGTCTCTTCTGTGGGAAAAATGGTTGTAGGGAAGAGAAAAAGGGTTCCCCTACTAGGTTTTGAACTCTGTTAAGCAGGATAGGTAATCCAAGTAGCAGCTCCCCAGATGTGGTAACAGTATTCCATTTTATGACGTATTTGGTTCTTATACAGGTAGAGGATTGCATTAATGATCTCTTATGGATTTATTTATTTGCTTCCCCACTGAGCAAATTAGGCACAAGGCCGTTTTTTAATGTGGAGATGGAGGGAGGGGGGAGGGAAAGGGGGATCCTGCTCCCGAGAGGTGGGAAATGGATAGTAACTGTGGTCGTAGGGTGATCCCTACCTTGACCAAGTTCAGATATGTGGGGTTACCCCAACATATGGTCTCTGCTAGTCATAGCTGGTCTTTGCTAGTCTTAGCTTTGCAGTATCTGTCGGAACAGATGGTATTTATTTGCTCCCCCACCGAGCAAATTAGGCACAAGGCCAATTTTTAATGTGAGGAGTAAAGGGAGGGGGAAGGGAAAGGGGGGACCAGCTCCCGAGAGCTGGGAAATGGGAGCTGGCCAAAGGTCAGGCATGTGGGGCTGCCCCCACATCTGGTCTTTGCTAGTCATAGCTAGTCATAGCTTGCAGTATCTGCCGGAACAGATGGTATTTATTTGCTCCCCCACTGAGCAAATTAGGCACAAGGCCGTTTTTAATGTGAGGTAAAAACCAGCTCCCCTAAAAGTAGGCAAAAAGGGGGCACTCTGGTTACCAAAAATAATAATTGTCCCAGTATAGAGGGTTTCCCCTCCATTGACTGGTACAAATTATCTTAAGTGCAGCATCTGCCGGAACAGATACTACACTTTGATCTTTGCACCCCCGTGCCGCCGAAGCGGTTGGGAATATTTATTTGCTTCCCCACTGAGCAAATTAGGCAGGAGGCCGTTTTTAATGTGGAGATAGGGGGAAGGAGGAGGGAAAGAGGGGATCCAGCTCCCCAGAGGAGGGAAGTGGGGGCTGGATTAGAAACTGTTGGTATGAAGGGTTGCCCCTTCAGTGACCAAGGTCAGATATGTGGGGTTACCCCCACATATGGTCTTTGCTAGTCATAGCTGGTCTTTGCTAGTCTTAGCTTGCAGTATCTGTCGGAACAGATGGTGTTTATTTGCTCCCCCACTGAGCAAATTAGGCACAAGGCCGTTTTTAATGTGAGGTAAAAACCAGCTCCCCTAAAAGTAGGCAAAAAGGGGGCACTCTGGTTACCAAAAATAATAATTGTCCCAGTATAGAGGGTTTCCCCTCCATTAACTGGTACAAATTATCTTAAGTGCAGCATCTGCCGGAACAGATACTACACTTTGAGATATTAAATCTTTTATTCATGTTAAAAAAATACAGAAAAAAAATCAACGATGAACAAAAAACTTAGGCACATGGCCAACTCAAAAGGGGGGATTTTGGGGGTCGTTGGTCATCCTTGTCACTCCAGAACTAAACAAAGTCAAAAGTTTCTCCCAGCTAGTATCTTCTTTCACCATAATACCGCATTCACCCTTTCATATTGGGGGACGTCCTAGTAACTCCCAATTTTTAAAACATTTTTTATTGACGTGTAAAAACAAAAAAAAGATAACAATAAAATGGTAACAATAATTCATTTGTGTCGAGGGCGGGGGGAAGAAAAAACAAAAGGTGATTAGTAGGACCCTCCCAACCCCGTCTAGTTGATAGACTGCCCGTTCCACTAGGTTTGTAAAAGGAACCTCGCTTCTGCGGGTCAGTCTCTAGGTGGGGATGCCCTCTAGATGGGGGTGAATGGAGAAAAGAAAATTTTGTGGGTAAGGGATGGAGGTTAGTTTGTATTTCTTTTTCTCCAAGATGGGTAAAATTTAGAGGAAGGGGTGAAAACAAAAATTGCAGGTAAGAGGGGATGGGGATCTTGGAGGCTTCCTAATCGGGGAGGGATGGAACACACACTCAGCTAGCTGAGAGACTACTTGTTTAATTTAACTTTACAGAACTGCGCGTTCCACACCTAGGCGGGGAACACGTATTCAAATCTGGCTCCTCTTCGTACACACAGACTTGCCACATGTATCCATCTTCTGTCAAATGCCGCGCGATGCAGCCTTCTTCTATCACATCTGATCTTCACCCGTAGTTGGTGTTTAAAGAACGCGATCAGATCTTGATCAGAAAAAGACAACACCCCCCGGCAACCTTGCAGACGCGACGTCCAAATCACCATTCTCGCCACGGCCAGAATCGTAACGTAGACCATTTGTCTTTCCCGGTCCCACGGCGGCCTCACGTTGTCCACAACATTGGATACAGTAATTGGGCGAGGATGCTCAGGATCGATGCGAGCCGTCACCCCACTGACATACGACCAGTACTGGCGGAGTTCGCGGCAATCGAAGAAAGCGTGATCCGTAGTTTCCACAGCCGTTGTCCCACAACGGGGACAATCAGGCGACTCCAGAAACCCAGAACTGCATTGTATGTTGTTGAGTGGAAGTGCATTTCGGGCCAATCGCCAGGTCAGAGAGAACTCCGAATTGTTCAGATGACTCGAACCTGGCGCCCAGCTCCACGCGGAGCGGATCTCACTCTGCTGCCACCCCAAACGCGCGCATAGCGGGTCGTCAGCGGCCCCCTTCACTAGATCCCTGTGGAGTTCCCTACGGGTAGCAGTCACAAGGTCACTGGACCTTGGTAGTCGTTTTAGCGCGGCTCGGCACTCTTTCATGTAGGCAGATTCTCCCCGCGGCCTGCGACGGCTCTCGATGGAAGGGTCGAGAACGAGGTCGGGGAAGGCGGCAGTAACCACGGGGTGCCACGGTTGGTCCTCCTGCATATAGTGGCTCAGGAAGGCCAGCCTCTCAGCATCTCGATGACACTTCAAGTCCTGCATTCCCAAGCCTCCCTCACACGGACGTTGAATACAGACCTGTCTGCTCACCCAGTGTCTTCCTCTGTCCCAAAGGAGCGAGGACAAGAGTTCGACAAGAGCTTTTAGGTGTTGTGCAGGCAGGGGAAGTACGGCCAGTCGGTAAAGGATGAGAGGAAAGACGTAAGTGGCGCACGCCTCAGCTCTACCCTTTAAGGAAAGTTTCCTAGGAAGCCACGAATTGACTGCAGCCTCCACCTTTGACCGTACCTCCAACCAATTCTTGTCAAGCTGGAGACCCGGTCCGAACCACACGCCGAGGATCCGGACCGGGCCATCTGTCCAGCTGAAGGGCGCAGGGAGGTTTGCGTTGCCACTCCATGCGCCCAACCGCAGTCCTACCGACTTGTTGCGGTTTATCTTGGCCCCTGTAATTCTTTCGTACTGTGTGAGTGCCTCCGACACGACCTCAATGTCTCTGAAGCCCGACACGAAGATCGTGACATCATCGGCGAACGCGGATACCTTGGCAGCTGTGCCGCCAGGCAGAGCCATTCCGCGCAGGGCCGAATTTGCCTCCCCATGTCTCAGCTTGCGGAGAAGAGGCTCCAAAGCCAGGACATAAAGCAGGGGCGACAGCGGACAACCCTGACGAACCGACCGAGAGATAACAAAGGGTTTCGAGCGCTTTCCGTTCACTTGCACGACAGCCATGGGCTGTCGATACATTATGGAGATCCACTTGCAAAAGTCCGGTTTAAAACCGGCGGCCTCTAAGACAGATGCCAGGAAACGATGGTCGACCCTATCGAAAGCTTTGGACTGATCTAAGTTTATCAGCGCGGCTTCCGTGTCGTCATCTATTCCCCCCTCTAGGATCATGCGGATCAGGTGCAAGTTGTTCTGAATCGATCTCCCCTTCACAGCGTAGTTCTGTTCCGGTTCAACCAACTCGTCGATAACAACCTGCAGCCGATTCGACAGGACCTTGGCCAAAATCTTCAACTCTGTGTTTAGCAGAGTTATGGGCCTGTAGTCGTCTAACTCTTCCCCTCCATGCCCGTCACCCCTCTTCAGCAATGTGATCACTCCCTTGGTCACCTGCCCTGGGATGGATCCCTGAGCAAACCAATGGTTGAACATATCCGTCAGAAGAGGCAGAAACATGGGCGACAGCCTCAAGTACAGTTCGTATGGCAGACCATCAAGTCCTGGCGATCTGTCGCAGCTGACCTGCTTCAGCGCAGTAAAGACCTCCCGCTCCGTCACCCGGCCCTCGCAACTAGCCGCTCTAGCCACCTCGAGGCGGGGAGAGTCGGCCAAATAGTCGCTAAACTCAAGGACCGGAAGATCGGGCTGCTGCGTAAAACGCTCCTCGAAATGTTCTCGAAACCCCTCGCAGATCTCCCGAGTCGATTCCAGGGTGCGTCCATTCGGATGTTTGATTTTTGCAATGTATTTGTCCGAGCCACGCCTAGAAACCTCACGGCGCACGTCTGCATCAGAATTGACTGCTTCGTTGCCTATCTTTCTAAGCCTAGCTCTAACTACTTGGCCTTCGTAACGCTCGCTAGTCTCGCGTAGAAGGTCCTGCTTAGCTAGTTCCTGACTAACCCTATCACCCTCCCCCGTAGCCTGGGCTAGTTTCTGCTCTAGCTTCTTCTTCGTCTTGGCCTTATCTAGTGCGAGGCGCTGGGCATACTTGACGGAGAAGCTTCTGATCTTGGCTTTGAGACCTAACCACCACTTACTCCCGGTAACCGCCCCCACTAGTGCCTTCTTAATCAATTCTCTTAACTGATCTTGGAAGTCTTGTATCTCCAGAAGGGAGGTGTTTAACTTCCAGTACCCTGCTAACTTAGGCCTATTTCCTAGCTTCAGCCGGGCCATAACTAATTTATGGTCCGTCTGGCCTAGCCAAGTGAACGTGGGACAAGATAAGAAGTCTACTTCGCCTCTCCTAACTAACATCCTGTCCAAATAAGTATTTGGATAGGAGGAAACACTATTGGTCCACGTCCACATCTCCCGCCCTGGATGCTCGACCCGAAACCTGTCGACCAGACCGCATCTAGCCATCAGATCAGCCAGGCTGGACTCGCACCTCTCCGATCCTCTAGCTCCGCCTCCTACCTTATCTATGTCGGGGTCTAAGATGGAATTCCAATCCCCCATTAGCACTACCCGCTTCCGACAATCTACAAACGCGTCAAGCTGACTGAAGAATGAGACCCTCTCACGAGCGGTGCTGGGCGCATGAACCACAATCACCCGAAACACAGAATCTTTTACGGCAACATCGGCCACAACCAGCCTACCCACTGCATCTCTATGGACAACGTCGACCGTCGCCGACAGGGTACGTTTAACCAGCACGGAAACTCCCTTCCCCCGCGGGCTGCCATATGCTGAGAAAACCTCAAAGTCTCGGGCCAGCACCTGACAGTCCACAGAGGAAACGAAATGCGTCTCCTGAATCGCAGCGACATCCACTCCCAGGGACAAGAGGTCGTGCCGGAGGCGAGCCGCCCGGCCCGATGATCTCAAGCCCCTCGCATTCAGACTAGCCAAATTCAAAGCCATGGTACCTACCTTAGGGTGTGTTACACTCAGCTCCGAAGTCAGCCGGGGAAAGGACACCGACGTTGTGTGCAATGCTCAAGGTGGTCAGGTTTTTCATGTCCTGACCTTCTCTCACAATGCCGCCGACATCCAAAGGGTAAGTCAATTTAAGGGCCCTATAGAGTGACGGATGGACCAACACTGGGACCCTTCCCTTGCATTGTTTTGCGAGTTCCTCAAGGGAAGGGTCATTTTTCCTAATCAGTTCAATTCCCGGACCAGCCCCTTCAGCGGCTTCCAGCATTGTCAACACGTTGGTTTTGCAGGCCTCAGGAAGCCTGACGAAATACTACACTTTGATCTTTGCACCCCCGTGCCGCCGAAGCGGTTTGGGGGAGGGGGACCTGAGATCTCTTCTGGACCGGTTAAATGATGCAATCATTTCTTGGCAGCAGATTTGATGTATCAGCTTTCTACAGTTCTTGGGCAAGTGCATTCTAGTATTTCAAGAGGGGTTCGGAAAAAAACACGTACACACTGTTCTTTGGCATTTCTGTAGTGCTCATCACAATATATCCAGTCTGATATATTTACAAGCTGTTCAACTTAGGTTGATATTGCCAAAGTTATCAGCTATTGGTTTGTCAAAAAGAATTTATATATTAGTATTATTTGGATTCATCGGACTACTGTTCTCATCTTGACGTGATTTTCACAACGTTTCAGTCGATGTAACCTCCGACATTATCTAAGTGTATCTTGTTGAACTCGAGAATGTGTCTGTTGAACTCGGGAATTTGGACGGAATTTACTCAAATTCCAAAATTCCTCGAAATTCCGTCCAAATTCCAGAGTTTGACAGACATTTGCGAGTTCGAAAAGATACACCTGAAGAAGGTCGGAGGTTACATCGACCGAAACGTTGTAAAAATCACGTTCAAGATGAGAACAGTAGTCCGATGAATCCAAATACGAATAACCAATACTCATTTCAAAATTACTTAGTAAATAATTTTGAACAAAAGATTGTCCGAAAATTAAAGAAAATACTGAGGTAGATATAGTTTTAAAACGAGCCTCCCCCACCTCCAAAAGAAAATGACTTTGTATATTTTTGAGTACTGCACAAGTGCCCTCGAAATGACTTTCAAACTATAAGCTCCCCTCCTCATACTAAGAATGGCTTTCGAAATATTATTTCAGCGCGGTACCAAAATTGCATAAGACCGTGTTTTCTTTTTTGTTGTTTTGTAATAACACAAGAATTATGTAAACTGAATTAATTCTTCTAAATAAAATAATTGCTTTCTTTGATAATACGTGTTTTCTTTCTTTATTTTTGTTTCGTAATGACACAAAAAGTGTTAAAACTAGAGTATTTTTTTAATAAATATTTGGTTTCATTTTTCGTATCTTAACTCCGTGATCAAGTTTATTTTTTTTAAGCAAGAGTTAAAAATAATTTTTTAAAAATATTATGGGGGGTGCATATCCTTCAAGAACGGTAATAAAATGTGTTTTCAATAGATATTTATTCAATAAGGGACCAGTTTTTCTACCTAGCAGAAAGGGGGGATTTTTCCGGGTACGAGTTTTCCGGGTACGGGTTTTCCAGAGACGAGTTTTCCCGGGACGAGTTTTCCGGGCATCATTTATATATATATATATATATATATATATATATATATATATATATATATATATTATAACTTAGGGCTCAAGCCTAAGGGGTCTTAAAAAGAAATTGAAATTCAAAGTCTTGTTTAATATATGTTTAATAACTATTAATAAATCTGATATATTTAAATTTTCAAATGGGAAGTTGTGCCCATATTATGCCCCCTAAAACTCTTTAAAATACTCCAAAGAAATTGGAATTTGGAGACTAATGTTTAATACCTATTGTTAAAATTTTGCAAAACTCAGAAGCATCTAGATTTTCAGGAAAGGCGCCCCCCTTCTAACTGCTTTGCATAAAATAAAATATAACCTGTTATATCACTACTTTCACCTAGCAGATATGTTTCAAAATTCATAATGATTGGTTAATTAGTTTAGGAGTGAATTCTGTACGTAGAAATATATGAACATATACGCATACGTTACTTTATAGAAATCAAGATGATATCATTAGGAAAGGATATTAAAAAATATTTTTACTTCGCGTCTTTGAAATATACTTTATGATATTCCTGTGCCAACCTAGGGTTATTCTTAGGGAATAGAATAAAAAGAAAAATTAATTTAGAAATAAATATCAGAAAGAGTCGGTGTTGTCCAGGATTGAATGGTGAACCCTATATCTTTATGCAACCTGCTATAAGATCATATTATTTTTTTTTAATTTTTACTTCTTACATTTTTTAAACAATTTTTGAATACAAGGTGGTTACAAAAATAAATCCTCCAATTTTTTTTTTTAACTCAAAACTTTGAAAAGCTACAAAGATGGGAATAGTATCATTAAAACAAGTGACCTTTTATGCTCCATAATTTTTTTTTTTTCATAATTACCACCATTCTCAATGACAAATTACCAGCAGTAAATGATGGATGTGCATGGGTGATTGGAGCGTACTTTGTTATACAAAAGTGATTCCAAAAGTAAAACCTCCTATTTTGTCACTCCAAAAATTGAAAACCTACCAAGATAGGGGTGGTACCATTAAAACGAGCGACCTTTTGTGCACCAGGGTTTATTTTGCTACATAGTTACCACAATTTTAAATGCACTTTTGCCAGAGTTGTTCAAGCATTATTTGTTGGCCAGAATGCTTTTTCCTCTAGTGTACTGGCTTTTCAAATCTTACTTCTCTGACACCTTCTCACCGCTGAAAAAAAATTAAAAATATAAAACAATTAAAAGAATCGTTTTTGGCACCGAAAAATTGTCACATTTTTCCTGATTCCAATACCCCAAAAAGTTCCGATTTTTCCAATTCCCGATTCTGATTAATCATCTCAACGCTAACATATACCTTTGTACATCGCCCATTTCTACCTCTCTCTGTATATCTTCCTTCCCTTCCCTTCCCTCTTTCTACATCTAAACAACAAACAAACAGATTGGTTTGAACTACTTATATATATATATATATATATATATATATATATATATATATATATATATATATATATATATATATATATCTCCTGTATTTATTTCCCCTTAACAAGGTCAGACGACGAAGTTTTGAAAAGTCAGTGTATTAGGAGATATGCGCGCTGGTCTATAAAAAACTGTATGAGCTGCCACAATGGTATTTTCTGTATGGGCGCCTCAGGCAATTAGCAATAAACTAACCCCTTCTCTTTGAGAAGACTAAGTGCTATTCTTACATAATTCTTACTTATTATTGCATGTATTAAGGATTGAACCATCAACCTCCAGAAGACTATTATTAATTTACAATAGTATCTCAAACTGCTACATGTGAATCTGTGGCACAACATGTGGAATAACATGTGGCATAATTGCTGAAGGTTCAATTCTTACTACAGGCGATAATAATAACTCAGAATAACATAAAATAATAACGCCTTTACCCAGCCCTGGCTGACGGAACGAGAACACTCTACCTAGTAGATAAAGTAAAGGGTTAAGTTCAAAATTGTATATATCAAGTTTAACAGAATAAATGCAAGGTTTTAAAACGATGCTCATGGAAAATATTGGCAGTTACATCGGCTGAAACATTGTGAAAATAATAATCAAGATATGAATACTAATCCGAATTATCCATATGATCAATTGTTATGATATTTTGTGGAAATAATATTTATTGAACGGAAAAGTAAATACAAAAAAAAAATAAAAAATAAAGAGTGTAACTATACGTCAGTCCGACTGCCAAGTGTGCATGGCTTGTGCATAACGTGTGAACAATGCCAAGAGGTATATTCTCCTAGTTTGTGTAGTAATTGAAAGAATTTAGTGTTATCCATAAGGTGGACACCGCAATTATCAATCCTCATCTAAAAAAATTCCAAACCATAATATCATTAAGTTATTTAATAAAGAAATTAGACATCAAATTACTTAAAAGCAACCTGAAAAATGTGCATCGGTGAAAAAGTTTATATGAATGAACCTCTACTTGTAAAACCTCGTCTTCTAACCACCAAGCTATAACCGGAATGAACGTTAACTTGGATTATATTGTTGCTATTTGCAATATTCAAACCTGACAAGTCTCGAATTTGCAGACAATATGATTTCCAGTTTTAGACCTCCAGGCGCAGAGCTTTTATGAGGGACATCCCGGGCTGCCATTTCTTTCTTACTTTAGAGGAACGTTTTTTTTTTTTCTCTTTTTAAAAAACTTTTCTTTTTCTTTTTTAACTTTTTTCTTTAAATTCTTCTTTCTTGTACAGGCATTATTGATACCCAACACGTCCAGTGAATGGCATAAAAGCCATGTCAACGATCGGGATAACGGGAGGGGGGGGGGTAAAATAGGCAGAGATGAATGGCTGTGATGGCAATTTCTTTTTTTTTAGGTGAAGGACTAATATACCAAAGAAGGAAAAGCTGACTATTTGAAAATGGAAGAAGAAAATTCTTGCTTTTTAAACAAGACAAGAAGAAAGAAATTCAATCACTTCCACAATTTACTGAGCATAAAAGCATTCAATGTAAAAAAAAAAGGACGGGGTTGGGGTTAGGGTTAGGGTTAGGGTTAGGGTTGTACTCATTTTCTATTAGAGTAAACATATTTTTTATACTCTTCTTCACCCTAAAATAAGGCATATTGCCACCTGGAACGAAAGGAGCTACCATTTCGTGTCTGTGGAAATTGAGAAATATTAATGTTTGTTTACATTACATTTAAACTTCTGTACAGTCAGGAAAGCAAAAAACAAGAAGGGAATTATCAACTCTAACTACCCAAGGGAAGAAACTATTAGAGTAGAAGGATTTCTGGCATCTGGGGACTTAAATAGTGAACGGGTGGAATTTTGTTACTTGTCAGGTAAGTCGGGAATATATACATATCGGGGAGAGAGGCACAAGCCCTATGAGTTCATCAAAGCACATTCCATTAAAGTAAATCAGGTACAGGGATGCAAAATTGAAGCGATGGGACAGTAGTTGGAGCAAAGATTAATTAAGATGTAAATTCGGTTTAATGTGTGGTGAAAATCCAACTCCCTAAAAGAGTCTCTATGAACTGGAACAAAAACTGCTTTGAACAGTTTTGTTAACATTGACCAGTAAGAGTGTCAGGCGACTGACAATAATCTGACCCCTTCCTGAAAATGAGGTAAAGCCTAGCAGGTTGCGCCCCCTATAATCAAGCTGGACCATACCTCATGTTGACAAAGAAGGGTCAGATGGTTCAGGATAGATACTAGATTGCCAGAATGATTTCACCATAAACCTCGATTGACATGGCAAATGGTTGAAATTAATTATATTATTGGTATTAGTGTGGACGTTAGGGACCCATATAGCAGCATTAGCAGATACAAACGACCACAGTAGTAGCGACAGCTCGTAGTTTACGATTTTGAATTTGTGTTTGACCAATAAGTTTAATGCTAATTAATGCAAGCATTTAACTTCTCTTCTGATATGACCAATTAGAGATCATCTCTCAGGCAAGTTGAGCCCATTACAGAAGTTGATAAAAACGGTAAATACACGTCTTAATTTCCCTTTTCCAGGCAAAGACCAAAGCAAACCGACTGCTCTCACGGCACTTTTTCCAACCCCAAACTTTTCTCCAGGGGTGCAACGGAAACACCCACAGGTTCGACAAAAAGCACTTTAGACTAAACATGGCTACGATAGCCTCACTCACGTGGATTTTCTATATCACACACATACGCATACATATATGCCCCTGACTTCAACACTGCTGCACAGTATGAGTCTGTGGACCAATATTGGCAAAGTCTGTCGTTTACGCGCTAGACCAGGCATTTTAACACGTTGTTACTGTTCCTGAATGCAATGTTATTTATATATATATTATATATATATATATATATATATATATATATATATATATATATATATATAATATTACCACACAGCCTCGTTGATTTTAATGCTGAGATTTGTAATTGGCTTTTTATATACTTTCAACCTCCCATCACTCGATAAAATTTATTGCATATTTTATTTTTCACATTTTTAATTTCCATGCTTCGCTCTTACTCATTTTCACCTCATTAATATCTGAAGATGATTCGCAGTCAGATCGAAAACGTTAGTGATAACTATGGAACTTTTATCAATATTTTCGATTTTGATACAAAAAAGTTATAAGAAAAATCGAAAAAATAAAAAAAGCATCATACAACAAAGTGCCTCCATTGTATTTAATAATGTCTGTTTGAATAAAAAAAAAAAGATCCTGCATATGCAGGGGACTCATATTGGGGATACATTAACGGGGACTCAGAACAGATGACGATGATAACGATGGAGATATTTATATCTGACTGGGATGATTCTTGTTAACACATATAGAGGAGGGGATACATTGTTGTTGAGGATGGAAACACATAATACTTGTAAAGCGGTTACAAAGTTCGTTACAAGACGACAATAAAAATACATTTACCTTTTTTGTTGTAATGAATGACGACACGAGACAAACACTTGCAAACATAGATGGTTTCTTCATTCTTCAACCGGCCGATTGGTGATGTCAGGAATTCAAACTTTGATTTACATGGTCTATTTTCCTCCCTTTGCTTTTAAGAGGTTCTCCTTTCTAACTGACTATCACTGTTTGTGATCTGCTCTGAATATCTGATCCTCACCCACTCTCTAACTTCGAACCCTCAGATTCCTATGTTGAGAAATCTTCTTTCTTTATGACGTCAGAAGTATATTTACCAACGTGACTAATTCATGTGGATTTACAAATGATTGTCCAAACACACTTTTGACAAACAAAGAATCCTTAATCTAATTATAACCCATGTTTAAACATTAAATATTTTAACTCGCATTGTGCATTCATTTAACTGACATATTTAATATCCAGATTTCTAAAAGAATGGACAATCATCTCTTTTTCCGACATAGACAATATTTAACTATTTCTAATAGAATTAACAATATTTAACTATTTCTAATAGCATAAACAATATTTAACTATTTCTAATAGAATTAACAATATTTAACTATTTCTAATAGAATTAACAATATTTAAGTATTTCTAACAGAATTTACAATATTTAACTATTTCTAATAGAATTAACAATATTTAACTATTTCTAATAGCATAAACAATATTTAACTATTTCTAATAGAATTAACAATATTTAACTATTTCTTTTTTTTTTCTTTTTTTTTTTTTACACAGTGATCACCACTTATCAAGTCCCGGAAGCCACTCAGGGATAAGGGTTATTGCAAGTACATTACGTTAGTGTGGAGATTTGATGGAGTGTTTACTTAAGGGGGCGGTTCATTAGGAATTTGTTAACATTAGACTTGAAGACATTCAAGTTGTAGTTCGGAGGGAAGCAAGCAGACGGAACAGAGTTCCACAGGCGCGCAGTTCTAAGAAAGAAGCTTTGTTCATGGAATCCGCGTTTTGATTTAGGCACAGATATAGAGTGGGGGAAATTTTTCACAGTGGATTCAGCTAGACGGGTGTTTTTCATGAAAGATTGGCGAGGGGGGACCAGGGATTGGAGTTCAGACGAGAACCTGCCATGAAAATAACGATAAAACAAGGATAGGCTCGCAACGTCTCTTCTGTGAGAGAGGGGTTGCAGGGTAGAGAAAAGGGCATCCCCCACTAAGCCACGAAGTCTATTTTGTACTCTGTCAAGGCATGATAGGCTGTTTTTGGCAGCTCCTGCCCAGATATGGCAACAGTATTCCATCCTTGGACGTACTTGGCTTTTATATAGATAGAGAATTGCATCAGTAGTGAGATATCTTCTGGAGCGGTAGAAGGATCCCACCATCTTTCCAGCGACCTTGGCAACAGACTTGATGTACGTGTTCCATTTCAGATCAGGAGTAAAGGTCAAACCCAGAAGCTTGTCAAAACACGGGGCCTCACCCAGACGAGAGCCATTTATCACAATTGATGCCAGATGGGGATCAGAGCGTTGATGATGTAAGGATAGGAGTTTGGTTTTGGATGCATTAAAGGTAACTAGCCACATCTTCCCCCACTGAACCATGCGCTCGAGATCAGAGGAGAGAGAATCAGAGAGAACTTTGTCATTTACAGCCTTTGATGTGTTGCTGTAGATGATCGTGTCATCAGCATAGATGTCAACGAATGATTTAAGTATGTGTTTAGGGAGGTCATTGATGTAGATCAGGAAGAGAGTTGGGCCCAGGATTGACCCCTGAGGGACCCCAGCATTTATATTGCAGGCCTCCGATTTTTATCCATCTACCACTACTCTTATAAGCCTATCAGAGAGAAATGATTTAATGATTGAGAAAACATTTCCAGTTATACCGTAGCTGGAAATCTTGTGAAGTAGACCCTTATGCCATACTGTGTCGAAGGCCTTTGATATGTCAAGAGCAATTGCCCTAGAAAGGAAGCCTTTGTCAAGAGATTCACTAATCCTGTGGGATATAACCGTCAGCACATCTGTGGTAGATCTTGCAGAGCGGAAACAATATTGTGTGTCACTAAGAAGGTTATTCCTGCTGAGGTGGTTGACTATTTCTCTATTTAATATTGATTCCAGCAACTTACTCATAACACAGAGGAGACTTATTGGTCTGTACTGAGAGGGAGAGGACTTATCACCTGAATTCTTAAATACAGGGTAAACTGATGAGGTCTTCCAGGGGGTCGGAAAGCACTTCTCCTTAAGGCAGCGCTTAAATAGTTTCGTAAGTATGGGAGCAAGTTCTGGTTGAAGCTTTTTTAACACTATAATTGGGATGCCATCAGGGCCAGTTGCTTTACTGGAATCTAGGTTTTTTATTAGCTTGGCGACCTCATGCATGGATATTTGTATGTTACCTAGCTTGGTCTGTGTTATAGGAGGAAATATGGGGAGTTGATGGCCTTCGTCGCATAGGGTAGAATTAGCTGCAAAGTTCTTTGCAAATAGTTTGGCCTTGTCTGACGCTGACGAGATGACCTCTGGTCCATTGATAATTGTTGGGATAGAACGCACACTTCTGTTCAGGATCCTATTTGTTATTTGCCAAAACTGGTGAGAACCAAGCCGCTGATCAGCTACCTTGGATTTAACAGACTGGGCATATAGCTCTCTTGCATTTTTTATTACTCTTTTACAGTGGTTGCTGGCAGTCCTGAAAGCAGCTTTAGTCTCAGTGCATCTATTACATTGGTAGCTATGGAAAAAGTGATTTCTGTGCGCGATAGCAGCAGCACATTCTGGGGAGAACCATGGCTGGCTTTTAGGTTTTTGTTGGAATTTTTTAAATGGTATGAATTGGTCAATGCCTACAATTAACCATTCGGTCAGATCTGATACTATAGAAGACACTTCCTTTTTAAACATGAATTCTAACAGAATTAACAATATTTAACTATTTCTAATAGACCTAACAATATTTAAGTATTTCTAACAGAATTAACAATATTTAACTATTTCTAATAGCATAAACAATATTTAACTATTTTTATAGAATCAACAATATTTAACTATTTCTAATAGAATTAACAATATTTAACTATTTCTAATAGAAATTACAATAGACTTAATTTCTAACATTCCATTCTCCATTATCTTTAACACTTGCTTACAGGGTTCGATTCTAACCTTATCCTAATATCATTTTCACTTATCTAGTATGTCTTCTTACTTACATGAGAAGGTGACAGCTCTTTCATGTAACAAATATATATATATATATATATATATATATATATATATATATAGTTTCTTTCTTAAACTAAGGAACCGATCTTTATAAATTATGGAATATATATTCTAGGCAATATGATGAATAACGTGGGCACAGTCATTTTTTATAAACTTTACAACTTAGGCGATCTGGCCTTCAAACTCTCCCTCTCCTCCACAAAAAATATAAAAAATGTCTCTCTAAGTGAATATAGAATATTTCCACACATATATATATATATATATATATATATATATATATATATATATATATATATATATATATATAAAATAAAATAAAAATAAAATAAAAACTACAATTAATATAATAATAACAATATATATATATATATATATATATATATATATATATATATATATATATATATATATATATATATATATATATATATATATATAACTTAATTTTTACATATATATCTAATTTCATTCAATCATGTTGTAAAAGTTTTTATTTATGTCACCTTGGCTACATATGTGCTTACATGTTTCAGTTGTGATTTCTTTCAAAATCCAACCTCCTTAGGCCAAAATCTTCAGATAAATTCTTATTTTGGTTTATATATATATATATATATATATATATATATATATATATATATATATATATATATATATAGCTCCTTTGCAAGGAGTTGGTGCGGTCTTGAAAGCCAGGAAATTAAAAGAAGTGCACTTTGGCCTACAAAAGTTCCTGAGCAGCCCTTCCGGCATTCTCTAATAGGAGCACCTCAGCTAACAATCAATAAACTAACCCCTTCTCAAAAAGAGAAAGTGAAGCCTGGGAGATTAGACCTCCTTGGACCGAAGAGAAGTAGGCTTTAGACAAACTGTCGGACTGAGTGTCGTGGAGTATCCTTGATTTGCATGGACAACACACACTGAAAAACTATTTGTTTGTGTTTTAAGCTAAAGCTTTGTTTATCTTCGCTTAAAATTTTAAAAATATATTTTCACCTTTATTTCTATCTCATTTTATTAAACTCTTTAAATTTATTTACTTATTTATTTCAAACTTATTTCTATATATTTATCTATTCTTCATCTCTGTCGAACTTTTCATTTCTATTAATCTACATATCCACGTAAAACACTTCTTTTTAACTATATATTATTCATACTGAACACTGCATTTATTGCTATCCATCGTAAACACATCTTTTCTATCTTAAACTCTCTTACACTCTTCATTTATTGTCATTCATCTTGAACACTTCATTATTTTTTAGCTTTTCAACTTATACACATACTTTCTTTCTATAGTAATCATGCAGTTTCCTTCCATCTAAAGCGCTTGCTTCATCATTGCAATTCATTTCTTTCTATAATAAACAATTACTTACTTATCTAAAACACTTTATTTAAACATTTGATTTATTTCTATCAAAAACATTTCATTTTTTTAGCTACTGACCAGCTTTGAACACATTTTTTTCTATCTACATTAAACACGTCATTTCTTTCTCGCTAGCAATGTACCTGAAACACTTGATTTCTTTCTATTTTCTAAACTTCATTTCTTTCTATCTATTTTCTAAACTTCATTTCTTTCTATTTTCTAAACTTCATTTCTTTCTATCTTAAATACTTCATTTCTTTCTATCTATAATTGAGTGGATAAACATGATGTTGCAGAACAGCTTCTTACCACCATAATCAAAACGAACAACAAGCTAAATTCGCCACTTAGTTAGAGAGACAGATTCCTAGATATTTGCATAGATGTGCGCATCCACACACACATACGCAATGTTAACCTTGTGCATAATCTACGCTGGTGGACAAACCTTTTGACTTCTATGTATTTTCAGACGTACGAGGTATGTTGATCAGGTGTTGGGGTCGTTAACCGATGTCGTCTGCTAGGAAACCTCAAAGATTAGATAAGTTCATCTTGGGTCATTGCCAAACTTTATCTGGCACATTCAAATCAGTAGTAATTCTAAGATGGAAATAATATCAGAAACAATTTTCATAAATACATAAATGTATACAATTTACTTTTCGCTTTTTGTCTTTTTCTTCTGCTACATTTTATATACGATTCCTAGATTGAATAGTTTGAAGGTAAATCAACCATTTCACAGATGCAGAAGTATAGGTTTCAAGTATCCTACATTTTCACAAAGTTATTTCGATTTATTTGAAATTTATTTTCTTTAGATCAAGAATATGAAGCAACATTAAGGATAGCAGCATAGATTTCATAGAATTTTAGGTATATATATATATATATATATATATATATATATATATATATATATATATATATATATATATATATATTTTAATTCAATTTTCACCCCAAACAAGGCACAGTGCCACTTTGAAGCAGGGGGCTACTATAAGGGAATTAATTAGCGGGGTCATTATGAAGGGAGAAGAGTAGAAAGATGTTTGTTAACATTACACTTGAACTCCTGCATATCATTGCAGTTGGGAAAGCAGAATCCCGGAAGGGAGTTTCAAAGACCCGCAGTTCTGGGGAAGAAACTATTGGAGTAAAAGGCTTTCTTGCACCTAGGGATCTCTACTGTAAAGGGATGAGACTTAGTAGCTTGTCGGGTTTGTCGGGGGTAGTTACGTCGGGGAGGTACAAGTGTTTGCAGTTCGTCAGAGCATTCACCATTAAAGTATTTGTAGAACAGGCAGAGGGATGCAACATCTCGTCGATGGGACAGAGGTTGAAGCCTAGATGACAGTTCAGGACCTATCAGGTTGGCGACTCTTTTTTGAACCCTGTCCAGGAGCGAGAGACAAGCAGCAGATGCACCAGCCCAGATGTGACAACAGTACTCCATACATGGGCGAATGGTTGCCTTATAGAGGTATAGGATACTGGCAGGCGTAAGTAGTTTCCTAGCACGGTAGAGGGAGCCAACCTTCCTTGCAGCAGCCTTGGCAATGCTCTCAATGTATCTATTCCAGTTCATATTCCCTGTAAACGTTAGGCCGAGGAGTTTAAAAGAAGTACTTTCAGGCAATGTGTTCTTGGCCATTGCTATTGGTGGTAGAGAAGGTTTCTTGTAGTTATTGAAGGAAACAAGCTTAGTCTTAGCAGCATTGAATGTGACCAACCATTTTTGTCCCCATTCCACTACGGATTGGAGGTCATCCTCTAGTGTTTCTGCCATTTCCTTGGATATGTGTTCATTTGTTTTCCCCTCATATCTGTTATAGAGAGTGGTGTCATCGGCAAATATACCCATCTCCGAAACAATATTATCAGGGAGGTCGTTTATGAATATCAGAAATAATAGAGGTCCAAGGATAGACCTCTGAGGTACTCCCGCATTTATGTCATATTGTTTGGATGTATGTCCGTCGAGGACAACTTTGATTTTTCTATTACTTAAGAAGGATTTAATTACATTATGAATTCTTCCAGTGATTCCATATGATCTAATTTTCCTTGGAAGACCATCGTGCCATACCCTGTCAAAAGCCTTAGATATATCAAGGGCCACCGCTCTACCCTCCCCTGTTTTATCCAATGAACGGTATATACGTTCAGAAACTACAGTTAAGATATCTGCTGTTGAACGGGCTTGCCTGAATCCATATTGTTTGTCAGTCAGGAGTTTAGCAGCTGTCAGGTGCTGGACTAGGGCTTGATTAACTAAGGACTCAAATATTTTGGCGAAAAGCGGGAGGAGGCTAATGGGGCGATAATTTAGTGGGTCAGTTCTTTCACCAGAATTCTTGAAGACTGGTACCACAGCACTATATATATATATATATATATATATATATATATATATATATATATAGATCACTATATATATATACATATATATATATATCATTATATATATCATTATATATATATATATATATAGATCACTAGATATCTACGCTTCCCACTAAAAAAAGCACACACAAAGGAAGGGTTGAACTTAAGATCACTTGGACCTTTGTCCTGTAAGTGCCTGCCCATTGGCTGATTAGGAGGGGCGCGATGGAAACTAGGAAGCTGGTGGACTAACTAAAAACTCAGTAGAATGTACATATATAAAAACGCGAGATAACCACAACTCTTTGCATAAGCCTGACGAATTCTAGCGTGGATGAAACGCGGAATATTCTGTGTAGCTTAATTTCCATATATATTTTTGTAACTTACTACTATATATATATACATGCATATATATATATATATATATATATATATATATATATATATATATATATATATAGTCAAGCATGGTGTTGGGATTGTCATGGTCTGGGGTTTTGGATAATGATGGTGGCCACACAAAATATTTAGAATTGACATGTTGTATGTTAATATTGACAACTTTTCGTAAGGGGTGTACTCACTTTTGTTGCCAGGGATTTAGCTTTTAATGGCTATATTTTGGGTTATTTTGTGGGGAAAATAAATAAACTCTGTTATTTATGCTGCAGACAGACTGATTTTCATTGTGTCAAAAAATCATTTTTTCAGTGTTGTCTCATGAAGAGATATACTTAAATGTTTGAAGAAATGTGAGGGGTATACTCACTTTTATAATAAACTATATATATATATATATATATGTGTATGTATATATATATATATATATATATATATATATATATATATATATATATATATATATATATATATATATATGTATGTATCTTATTATTCAGAGGTAAGGTAGTCAGTAAAGTATAACGAGGTTAAGAGTGATCAATACCGGAGTAGAGCAAGGTATATTTATTTGTTTTTACATAAACAATAATATATTACTACACAGTCATAAGCATGATTCAGTCAGTTAGTTTTTAGAAACTAGAAACCTCTTCAGGCGGTGTTGCCTATATGAAAGCAAGTTTACAATGAATATTTCAGGTTGACTTAGAAACACAGCATGGAATTTAAAACAGTGTGTAAAACATGATTAATAAGGGTAGTAGAGTGGACATGGTGGTGGTCTGAGAAATTAAAGGTGGGGACATTTAGGACAGAAAGGGTTGATCCTATCAGTGTGTGTGTGTGTGTGTGTGTGCTATTGATCCATATTTGGATTAGTTTAGGGGTGGCTGTGGATTTTAATAGTATTTCAGTGAAATTTGTTGTAGGTTTCAAAATGGGTCATTTGATTTTCAGGTGTTTGTAATATAACCTGCTGTGGTCTGAGAGTGTGCCCATCCTCATTCCTATCCACAGTAACCCCCCCCCCCGCTAAATCCTTGTTGAGCTATTAAGGTTGATCAAGAGAGAAGAGAAGAAGAAAGAAAAAGGCATAAAGGAGTAAAGGAGAGAAGAAGAATACACAAAAGAATGATGAAATAATGAAGGGGGAGATGATGTAGAGGGGAAGGAAAGAGGAGGGAAGGAAAGAGAAGGGAAGGAAAGAGAAGGGAAGAGGCTCATAGTTCGCTTATAAGTGGTAGTTAAAAACATCCCTTGCCAGTTACCATACGTTCTGACTCCGCTGTCCACCAACTCACACAATCACATCCTTCATCATATTTGTAAACTTTATATTATTCCGTTTTTTTTTCTTTTTGTTAAAATAAAAATGGAAAACCAAACTGCAAATAGTTACTAAAACTCCCATGTTAAGATATGTCTAATTGTTATAACAGTGGTAATAATCATTAAAGGTAGAGGTTAATTTCGGAGATCCATCGGGTTAATAGCCAAGCGATGGTGATAATTGATTATTCTTTTTATTAGAGGTGATAATGACTATTCATGTATAAATTACAGATCTTGAAGTACCTACTCATACATATATGCGTAAGTAAATCCACACACACACACACACACACACACACACACACACACACACACACACACACACATATATATATATATATATATATATATATATATATATATATATATATATATACTGGGGGTAGATAGAAATGATCACATCCCGGAGTTAGTTTCAAAGTTTATATTATATATAATGGTACATATTCTTTACCATTTCAATTCAAAATTTATTTAATGGTCGCGAGATATAAGAATGAATCAAGTTTAGGGTTAGTGATTTGGGAATATTTATTAAAGTACTTTGCAATAGTGTAAAACCAGTCGGTGATATTAATGATATAAAGCCAATATTTATAGTTTACGTCGGTGTTACTTATCAATTATGTTCTCTAATTGTTTGGGTTAAGTCGTACTTCATTAGTATCGCAGTTACGACATGGACAACAGACAACAAGCACATATTATAAGTCTAATTTTGTCAGATATTTATATAGTGGACAAGCATAATTAGCCAAGTTTTGGGGGGAGAATTGGTTGAGGCTATCACATATATGTATATAACAAGTATCAATCTAAAAGTGGATGGGTTCAGGGGAATATCTCGATATTCAGAGTATGTAAGTAATGCGTATGATTATATGTAATGACTAGCCTGGGTACCCGGCGTTTCCCGGGTGTTTGTAGGTGTGTGTTGAACAAAAAAAATGTTATACTAGCCAGACATGCTCAGACCTGTGACGCGAAGGCGGAAAAGAAAGTAGAAATGTGTGTAAGGGTGTTGGTTGAGCAAAAAAAAGGGGGCGAGGATTGCGAGGATAAAACAAAAACAAAAGTGGTAGTAGGCAGGCAGGCTCGAACCCGTACTGCGAAGGAGGAAAAGAAAGTGAAAAAAAACGTGACGTGTTTGCTGTTGCGCCCATCGCCAAACCAGAAGTGACGTAAGTTTAAATTAAAGCTAGACACTCGAAAAGAGGCGATAACTTTCGAAAATATGGGCGAAAAAAAAAAACGATCCCTCCATGTAGAAAACTGCCCAGTTGAGGGTGAAGGAATTAATGTTTTTGTTCAATTTTTCGATATTTGTTGTCCGAAGGGTCGAGCTTTTAAACGATACCAATCTCGTGAAAATCCATCGCCTCTGTCGAAAGTTTTAGGCAGACATACAAATATACATAATACATACATTCAAACAGACAGGTTAGATTTATATTATAGACTAGCGAGGGGTACCCGGCGTTGCCCGGTTGTTTGTAGGGGTGTGAGGTGTTAAATAAAAAAGAAACCGGCGGGGGGGGGGAGGGGGTAGGATCGAAGCCGAACCCCTGAGGCGAAGTTTGAAAATAAAATCGGCCAGCCAGAAGTGAAAGATGTTTGAAAGTCGTCGAGCGTTACGACGACGACGATGACGATGTAAGCATTGTTATAAGCGAAGTAAGAAAAGAAAACAACGTTTTAATTAAGCAGGGGGGGAATACAAATTAAAACAGAAAAACGAACGAACGTTACGTGAAAAATGGCTTAAATAATACATGTAAAAAATCGAAAAAAAAAGACATCTCACACCACGATTCGAACTCAAAACGTTTAGATAATGAACCAACCCTTAACTACCTACGCTAAAGCGGCGTATATAAAGTTTGTTCGGTTTATCAACTATTTAAAGTAAATCAGGTCACGACGTCATGACGTCATCTGACGCATGCGTTGTTGGCCCTCTCCCTTGTCGAATCTGTCTAGACATATCTCTCTCTCTCTCTCTCTCTCTCTCTCTCTCTCTCTCTCTCTCTCACTTCGTCTGCCTTACTCTAAAGACTGCAAAATGGCGTCTGGCTGTTTTTATTTTTAAAAACTTCGTTCGTTAATATTTTTTGTAAGCGTATTTTTTTTTACTTCACATGTTTGGCTTATTATTTTTCGTTTAACTATCGAGTCTAACTATTTTGAATGTGGTAATAACTTTGGTAACGTTGCCATAGCGTAGAAGTTCATAGTTTAGCTTTAATTATTTTTTTTACCGATAACAACATTTTTAAATTGTAAGTTAAGACGACCATTAGAGGTTGCTGACGTCAAGATCACGTGACATGACTCAGCAGGTTTTAAATACAAGTTGACCCAAAATAAACGGCCGCGTGTATACTTTATGTAGAAGAGTTAGCGGCCGTATTTTTTGGGGCAGTTATAAATCGATTTAAAAATATGTAATGTTTAACATTAAAATGTCACTTTTTTGCCCCCCCCCCCTGCAGAAAATCGATCAGTTGACCCACTGCTGATGGTCACTTTGGGCCAATTTTTCGATATTTGTCGTCCGGAACGTGGGGCTTTCATATGAGACCAAGTTTCTGAATTTTCATCGTGTCTGTCGAAAGTTTTTAGCAGACACACAAACATACAAACATACATACATTTTCGCTTTTATATATATAGATTATAATTCTGTGGAGATTTAGGTGAATGAGTGTATAATGTAAGTAGTGTTTGAAGCGTGTTTAATGAAGATTTATGAGGGAGTAGTTAATAAGTGAGAAAGGACGTATGATTTGTAATGTCTGCAATTAATCGATGTTTCCTGTTTTATATTTAAGAGTTTATCTCTATCCTTAAATTTTGTGATAAAAAAGTTTCATTTAAGCAAAGGAGACGAGGTGAATTAATTGATTGGTAAGTTTTGGTTCTTTTTAAGATTTTCTAGTCAACAATTGGAGTCAAATTTTTTTCTTGTTAGTTCATTTTAATGTACAGCTAATGAGGTTTTGTCACTATAATTGGGATTTAGGAAAGAACCTTATTATAGAAGTTTTATGCTTCTCAAAAATTTCCTTGGATGAGGAGTTAGAGCTAAGTCTTCTACTAATGGATTTGGGGATATGTTTAATGATAGCCTTGGGAGGATTGTAGAGAGGATGGACTGATAAAGGGTTACTATTATCGCTTTTATAGGGTTCCTTTGTTAAGGTTTAGTCTAGGAAGTGAACTATTTTTGTTTGTGGTAATTTCAACTTTAAGATTAATTATTTTGAATTCTTTTATGATAACTGTTTGATTCTATCACATTTAGGGCCGTCGGCATTTTTTTACGAGCAGAAGACCACCATCTCTATATAGGCCAACCAAGTCAACTTCTATGTCCTTAGTTAGATGATATAGGATATATAGTCCAACCAAATACGTGATGTTTGCAGAGTCCAGAGATCCCATAGAGATGTCAAATAATCCAGCCTGATTTTTAATCCATTGCCCATTTCTACTAATTAAAACAGTGTTTCTGCATTTTCTGATCATATCGATTTCGTCCAAGGAGATGTCAGTAAGAAGAGAGGCAAATTCAATTGCATCATTAAATAGTTCTTTGATGCTAGATGGGTAGTAATTGAATTTGTCTCTCTCTCCTATATTTTTCTGTTTGATATATGCTGTTTTCACTAAATACAGAATTGTTTTTTTCTTCTGGACACCTACGGGATTACAACATAGTATATTGTGTTCATAAAGGATGGAGTCATTTCTGTAGACTAATTTCTTGGTTGTCTTTCTTCTTTTATTAACTTCGATTCTTGCTCTGCTACACATTGAGCTCAATGCGTAACACAGCAAGAATAGAAGTTAAAAGAGGAAAGACAACCAAGAATTTAGTTACCCATATCTCATTATGAATTTAAATTTATAAGCAATAGAGCATTTTCAAATGAATAAGTTGGTTGAAGGTTGTCGCTTGGCTGGAGAACGAAAAAAAAACACATGCCATTTTGGTATTACTAAGCGGTGGTGGAATTGGACTTGGAAATGGGAGAGATGAAGGAAGAGGAACAAAATTCAGTACAATGCTACGCTCACACATCTCGATCTAATGCGTTCGACTGTCTGACCCATAAAAGCAGTTGTATTTCAAGGCCATAAAAGAAATTGTCATTAAATTTCATGTATTCAACGAAGATTTGATTACTATTAAATTGTGAAAGCGTCGACAGTAAAATTAGATAGATCTCAGGAACGCATAATTAAAAGAGATTAATATTTTTATCAATCTAATGTACCGTACGATAATTGTCTATAGCGTTACGGAAGGTAATCGATGGGTATTTGATATCAACTGAATTTATATAAATATATCAATATATCTGCCACTTCGTCATCACATCTATATGCATGTATATAATTATTAGGGCTATTACAACAGCATATTCTTTTCATTGTTCCGACTCTCCAGTATATATCCGACATAGACACAATTAATCAACCGAGAACCACATCACTCTACATAAAAACATATAAGATATCAATGGATATATACCTGAGAATCAAAACAAGGAAAATAATATGCTGTTGCCATAGCTCTAATAATTATATATTCAATTAGCTTATTTCGAAATGTTTCCTTAAGAGAAAACATCCTTAAACTTTGAGTGTAAGTGTATTCTCTACATACATTCATATATTAATGGTAATTAACATGTATATAAATATGTACATATATACACGACCTCAACATAGGTCTGTTTTCGAATATCTATCAACATACATACGTCACTCCAATCCGTATATTTACACTTCCACATCCTGCATCGTGTATCTTCCTACACTACACCATGAATAAGTATAAATATATCCACATGCACGCATACCCTCCGCACTTTATATACGCATATCTCTATCCACCCGATTCGTCCATACTACTATCAATTTCAACATCCCTCTACATATATGCCCCAGCCATTCCATTTAAATTACTAGAGATGCCAATGTACTTCAAGACACATATATTAAATACTAGCGGGGGTACCCGGCGTTGCCCGAGTATTTGTTTCCGGGACGGGGGGGGGTAAAAAATGTTATGGTAGGTAAGTAGGAAGGATCAAACCCGGAGTCATGAGTAAAAGTAGGAAAATAAAGTGTGAAAAAAAACAAAAAAAAACATCTGCAACGTTAACAGTTCGGCCACCAAGAAAAGTCCATTCCAGTTGTTTAGGAAAAAAAAAAAAACGACTACGGTAGGTCGGCGCGAACGTGAAAATATAATGTGAATTGTCCAGCACGCTAACCACTACGCCACAGAGCACTGCAACTTAGTTTAGTGATTTTAAATAACTTCACATGAAAGAACTACGAAGCCAAACCGGTGTTCTCTTCTCAACTATTCCTTGTGAACGATCCCCAAACGGTGTTAAGTGGTGGCAGGGGGAGGAGGAATTTATTAGAGAGAAAATATTTTACCACTTCCATTGATCTTAACCGATTTTGGCGGTGACTTCTCAGCAGAAAAAGTATAAAAATCTTAGATTATCGAGGAATTTGAGAAATAATAAGCCTATAACACACCGCAGATATTGTTCTGCCGTTTGTGCATATTATATTTGCATGAAATATCTTGATTTTTAATCCTATTAATGTCAAAATCAGACAGGAAAAAATGAGTTCATTTTATTTATATAGATAGAAGAATAGAAGAAGAAGAGAAGAGAAGAGAGGTGAATTATTGACACAGGCACAGATTTAAAATTACTAATCTATGATAACATTAATCTCTACGCTGCTACCTCGTTCTTTTGGTCAAGATCAAAGTGTAGTATCTGTTCTTCAGATGCTGCACTTCTATTTCTTGTTCTCTTTCGGTGGAGGAGAAATCCTTCACGACTGAGACAATTTTTATTTTTGTACCTTTTCTCCACGTTAAAAAACGACCATGGTGTCTAACTCTGTCCCGTGGGGAGGCATAGTAAATAGGTATATTAGGCTTAGAATAGACCATTGAGTCTAATACTAATGAGAGTAGACGTCTAGAGTCATAAGTTATAAGCACCACATACCAAGAAAAGAGAATATATATATATATATATATATATATATATATATATATATATATTAAGAGGTACATGTGGTAAAAAAAACAAGGATAAAATGTGCTCAATACGTTAGTAGAGCCAAATATGTTTTTAATTATTACAACCTCAAGTTTATTAACTTAATTCATTACAAGTTGTTTTAACAGACCGGATAAAATTATCAGTCCATATCGTCAGATGATTCGTTAAAATTAAAATAAAAAGGAAATATATGGTTTTATGATTACATAGCATATTAAAAACAAAGAGAATGGAAGTAAGAGAGAGAATAGGTGGAAAGGAAAAGGGGGAAAAGAAAAGACGACAGCAAGCAATAAAAAATTAAATTAAAAATTTGTAAAATTATGAAGATAAGACAAGGCAAGAGGGATGAGAAGAAAAAAGAAAGATGGGAAATAGATAATTGAGTGTGTCAAATATATATATATATATATATAAAGATGGGAAATAGATAATTGAGTGTGTCAAATGTATATATATATATATATATATATATATATATATATATATATATATATATATATATATACCTATAGACATACATACACAGGCATATATAAATGGACTAATCAATCCCATAATGCAGATATCAATACTTTGTTGCTGTTATCTATAGCTCCACTTAAACTATCACTGAGTATACAGACTCAATAGTCTATTCTAAGCCTAATATAATGGGATAGCTGTGTAGAGATTAATGTTATCATCCTAGATTAGTAATTTTAAATCTGTGTTTGTGTCAATAATTCATCCCCATATATTTGTATGTTCGTACTTCTAGGCAAAAGAAGCGTGTGCAATAAGTAATGCCTCTGACCCACTTCAGTTGTCTGAAATTTTGCATGTGCAATAATTTATATCTCTACGGGTTATGTGACAAATTACAGCTCTGAAGTAATTGTGGTTTCTGTTTTACAGGTGTTTGAACTGAGTCAGGTGTGAAATGGAGCCTGTTGAATGTCGAGCAGTCATCCGGTTTTTGTATTTGAAAGGACGCATACCACAGGAGACTTTTGATCAAATAAAAGAAACTTATGGTGATAATGCCCCATCATATGACCTTGTAAAATGCTGGCATTGTGAATTCAAACATGGCCGGAAGTGTGTGGAAACAGCTCCCAGACCTGGTCCCCCCCCCCCCGCCCGTCTGCCATTGATGAGGTATCTGTCCGTCAAGTTGAGATTATCATTTTGGAAGATCGGAGCATTACTATTCACCAAATAGCCCAAGGTGTCAAGATTAGCACAGTGGAAACTATCATTCATGACCATTTGCATATGCATAAGATGTCTGCCAGATGGATTCCCAGGTTGCTCACACTATTACAGAAGCGAGAACGCGTCGAGTGCTCAAGGATGAATTTGGAGATGTGCCAAGAAGATGAGTCAAAGTTTTTCAAAAGTCTGATTACACAGGATGAAACTGGGTCCATCACTATGATCCAGTGAATGCAGTGGAAGCACTTGGACTCACCATCTCTAAAGAAGGCAAGGTGCAGCCCTCCGCTAGCAAGGTCATGCTCACAGTCTTCTGGGACCAGGACGGAGTAGTGATGACAGATTTCCTGGCAAAGGGTACCACAGTTACAGGAGCCTATTATGCTTCACTTTTGAGGAAATTAAGGGAAGCTATCAAAATCAAGAATGGGGCAAGATCAGCAAAGTACCCTCCTCCTGCAGGACAACACTCTGGTCCACAACTCGCATGTCGCCAGATCAGAAGCACGGGCGTGTGGTTATGAAATCCAACCCCATCCTCCCTACTCTCCTGACCTTGTACTCTCTGACTTTCACCTTTTCCCAGCCATGAAGTTCTTTTGAAAGGAAAGCGTTTCCCAGATGATGCAGCCTTGATTTCTGAAGTCACATCGTGGTTGGAGAACCAACCTGGGGTGTTCTACAAAAACGGTCTCCAGAGCTGCATCAAACGATGGGAGAAATGCATAACTCTGGGTGGTTCCTATGTAGAGAAAGACTAATTGTGAGTTGGTCTACTGCTATGGGAAGTGGGTCAGGGTCATTACTTATTGCACGCCACTCGTATGTTACATCTATGTTTAAACCCCTAGGAGTATTAGAATTACATAAAATTAACCAGGAGACCATCGGCGTGAGGTTTTCCTTCTTGAGTGCGAACCGTTGTCCAACCAGCTGAGTTTTTTCTCCAATGATGAATTTAAAAATGAGTATGTATAAAAATAGAATCACTGTTTCAAGTTATTTGCAGATTTATAGACATTTTTGTTATTGGACTTCATGTTAAGATGGATAAACCGCAATCAATTTAGCAGTCATCTTTCTGTAGGCATTCACTTTTGATTTGACACTTACATTTCATATTTTTGTATTATTATCCTTTTGCTGATATGCCCAATATTTTTAATAATGCATGTATCTTTTTGGCATATTTCGCCTGATGTATAGCATTTGTAAACCGCATGATTTTCTGATTGTATAAATAATTATAAAATGATATAATTTTTAATATATATATATATATATATATATATATATATATATATATATTTATATATATATTCACGCACATATGTATATATAGATATATATATATATATATATATATATATATATATATATATATATAAATTATATCATTTTATAATTATTTACACAAACGGAAATATATATATATATATTTATATATATATCATTTTATAATTATTTATATATATATATAATTTTATAATTATTTACACAAACAAATATATATATATATATATATCTCAATTATATATATATATAAATATATATATATTTATATATATATATATATATACACATATATATATACACATATATATATAATTGAGATATATATATTCCTCAATTATATATATATATATATATATATATATAATTGAGATATATATATATATATCTCTCAATTATATATATATATATATATATATATATATATATATATATATATATATATATATATATATATATATATATATATATATATGAGCTGTACCAATGCTCAGGATGCAGTCATTTAAGTTTTAAACTTATTTAAATATTTTCAGTTAATACAGAAAATAAATAAAATTTTAGTTTTAAATTAAACAATTTATGTTATATTCTTCACTTAAAAGTATGAGTTATCTTTCTTATTAATTTTAATTTTATATGATTCATATTACTAGTCACTGTGGCCCGATTAGTAATTTTTAAAAATAAATTTTAGCAAAGTATAATGATATGTTGCCAATAACATGATCCATCAGTAACAAATGGAAATTGGCTAAACAGAAGTTAAATTTGATTTGTCAGCTTAAATGCTATTTGGGTCTGCCTTTGAAAATCCTACAAGATGAATTTATGTGTTACCTATATAATCATCCACAAAAGAACTCTTTCTTCAGTGTGTTTAGAAATGGAAGTGCTTCAGGTTAAAACCAAAACCATATTATTTTGATAATTCAAACTTTTATCCACTGTACATAAATGAGAAAGATAAACAATAGCAGCAGTTCAAGAACAATCAACGTGGATGAAAATTACAGCCAGATATTTTCCAGCAACTTTAACACCAAAAGGTCAATAAGCCCTTAAAAATAACAGTATAAGAGATTACGAGCAAGAGAAAAAATGGAGGAAAGAGAGACAAATAAAACAAATGAGAGAGAAACAAACGGAAAAATAAAGTAAGATTCAGATACAGTAAGAAAAAAAATGAAAAGACAAGAGAGAGAGAGAGAGAGAGAGAGAGAGAGAGAGAGAGAGAGAGTATGTATGTGTGTGTGTGTGTGTGTGTGTGTGTGTGTGTGTGTGTGTGTGTGTGTGTGTGTGTGTGTGTGTGTGTGTGTGTGTGAAAGAGAGGGAGAGAGAGAGAGAATGTAGGAGAAGCAGAACCAAAGAGATCCAATCAAAAAAAATGTCTTTTGTTCATTTTAGAAAATTATAATGGGATGGATTCATACTTTCAAAAAGTTTCATCCAAAGAGCTCTCTACCAATTTCACACACACACACACACACACACACACACACACACACACACACACACACACACACACACACATATATATATATATATAACAAAAAGTAATACAAATATATTTCTGTATGGCAAAGAAGCGACCAACAGGTCGGAATCCACAAAAGCTATAAGGCAAAAAATGAATCGGAAAACGTAAACGAAACAAGAAAAACGCCAATTGAAAATAATAATAAAAAATGATTGATTATAGAGAAGTCACACTAATAATGGTTCTAATGATATAAATGATTCTCAAAAAAGCTGATTTCTATTTGTAATATTTTTATTTCTTAAAAAGGATTTTCTAAGAAATATTTGTCTTTATTAAGAAAAAATATTTGACTACATACAAATAGGATATCATAAGATGTTCTTTCTCTCTGATGAGAAAACTATTGCTTTTCAAATTCCCGTATGTCAGTGACACTGTTGCCAAGGTCGCTGGAAAGATGGTGGGATCCTTCTACCGCTCCAGAAGATATCTCACTACTGATGCAATTCTCTATCTATATAAAAGCCAAGTACGTCCAAGGATGGAATACTGTTGCCATATCTGGGCAGGAGCTGCTAAAAAAGCATATCCTGCCTTGACAGAGTACAAAATAGACTTCGTGGCTTAGTGGGGGATGCCTTTTTCTCTACCCTGCAACCTCTCTCCCACAGAAGAGCAGTTGCGATCCTATCCTTGTTTTATCGTTATTTCCATGGCAGGTGCTCGTCTGAACTCCAATCTCTGGTCCCCCCTCGCCAATCTTTCACGAAAAACACCCATCTAGCTGAATCCACTGTGAAAAATTTCCCCCACTCTTTATCTGTGCCTAAATCAAAACGTGGATTTCATGAACAAAGCTTCTTTCTTAGAACTGCACGCCTGTGGAACTCTGTTCCGTCTGCCTGCTTCCCACCTGACTACAACTTGGATGTCTTCAAGTCCAACGTTAACAATTTCCTAATGAACCGCCCCCTTAAGTAAACACTTCATCAAATCTCCACACTAACGTAATGTACTTGCAATAACCCTTATCCCCGACTGGCTTCCGGGCCTTGATAAGTGGTGACCACTGTGTAAAAAAAAAAGACTATAACTCTTCTAGTTGAACATATAAAAGATTGTTCATTACAATTTAGTATCTCATTTTACAATTTTTTTTAATATACATTTTTTTTATATATTCTGCAACTTTCTTTCTCCTTATATATAATATCCGTACTTGCCAGAGATTTTGTGAATTCGTTTTAGTTTTTTACCTTTTTTTGTCTGTTTGCATATTATTTTTGTTTATAAGTGTTTGTCGCATCACAGCTTTCAATGTGGTGAGATATGCGAATGTTTCAATCTCTGACACTTTTTAATAGATCTTTTATCCACTGCGCTATCAGCATAAGTGAGAAACAAAAACTTAACTGTTTACATACATTATCAGTAGCCACGAGTGCTCTATTCGTTCGTTTTACTCGTAAAGATTAAAAGCAAAGCAATCCACTCCGGTAGAAATTAGAGCCAGATACTTTTTCAGTAACCTTAACACCAAAAGGTCAATAAGCAAACAAAGAAAAAAAAATCAATATCAAAGAGAGAAAGAGAGAAAGGGAGAAAGGGAGAGATAAAAAGTGGGAAGGAAACAAAAAAGGAGAGACGTAAACAACGAATGAGAAAGAGAGCAAGAGCGATAGAGGGAAGGAGAGAGGAAGAAAGAGCAAGATATAGAGAGAAGGGAACAACAAAAAAAAAACAGTCAAAGAATGTCTTTTATTTATTTATTTTTGTTCTTTTTTCCATTCGCTGCGAACTGGAAGAAATTAACTTTTCGAAGCCATACAAGATCCAGATTCCATCATGCACAATTTGCACATAATAGCCTCTAACCTCAGAAATTGGAATCGGGAATTTTTTTTTTTCCTCTTGGTCAGTCAATCTAGCAACCTGTATCAAACACTACTCTCTTTCTTCATCTTCATTTTTTTTTCTTCTGCATTGAGTTGAACAAGGAAGCTGAGATTAAAGATTTGGTCGCGGCGGTGGCAGCAGTAGCAAAGGCAGTGAAGTAGATATTAATAAGACGACGCCCGTGTCTCTAAGCCACATGATGTCCTTGCCATGGAGACTCTTTCCAACACCTCCGTCTTCGTACTGTGCTTGTTGACCTCTTGACATCAGCCCCAACCTTCACACATCACCGTGTTCTCTGTGCGTGCACCTTCTTGCTGTATGCATCCAAAGATTCCATTCCTATACTAACTTGAATTGGGAAGAAGCTGCAGAAAGCCAGCAAAGATCTCCTCGAGTCTGATTTGTTGTAAAGTCAAAACCTGCAGGTAGGTAAGGAAAACGGAAACTGCGATTGCTAACTAACGATCCCTTGACTCGAATACCTTGCTCAACATGTGATTTCACTGTGACGGCCTTCTTCTAGAAAGAACGTTTTCTTTTTTGTTTAAAACTAATGTCAACATTGCGCTTACAACAACATTGTAATTATCATCATCATCATCAGCAGCAAGGTGATAACGATGGTTCAGTGGTTAATGGGGCAGGTTGACAACCTGGGTTTGCCAAATTCGAACCTAGTTTGTTCCACAGAAATACTTTCACTTAGAAACGTTAACAACCTTAATGTGGTCCTTTCCGTTAGTACCCGATATCTTTCTAGAAATAATTTTTAATAGAGAGATATCACGGAAACGAATGCCAACAAAGGCATCATGAATGATGCTCACCATCAACAACAATCATCAACAGCAGAAGCAAAAAAAAAAGACGAACAAAATCATCCACATCATTGTCAGCATCATTCTGAACAACTCAGTGGTGTGAACACTCTAATCCAGTTCTTCCTCGTCAGCTGCAACTGTTTTAACTGTTCAAATTAGTTGTAATTTATAGTGAACTGAACAAGTCACCCTTCGCTATCTGCATATTACTCTCATCCTCTCTCATCTTATATAGATCTAACCACTTCCTGATATATCTGAATGTTATTTAAAGAATGAGCGACCCTTTTATAGCATCATCATCTAATTTACATGGTCTGCACACACCACAAACACGTAAGTAAATTAGATAGCAAACTATTGTCTCTTTAATTCTATATAAGAATAATAAGAACTACTACTACTACTACTGCTTCTGCTGCTGCTACTACTACTACTACTACTACTACTACTACTACTACTACTACTAATAATAATAATAATAATAATAACCGGGCGTTATAATGATTAACAAAAATTAAAGAAACTGTCAATTTGTAGATTTTGTCGTCTCAGTAGACCACAGGACGAAGATCAAAGGAACAGAAAAAAAAATACATATACAGAACTTTCCCGAGAACTGGAAGGAATATGGAGCATGAAGAAAATGTATATAATACCAATAATTATAGAAGCACTAGGAACAGTCCTAAAGAACTTGGAAAAATAACTAAGAGAAATTGGAATCAATGGGAAGACTAATACTATAAAGCAAACAGTAATGTTGCAAATGGCTGAAATCTTAAGGAAAACCATCGAATGCAGAAACTACTCGTACAAATGCTAATCGGTTATATAAAAAACTGCAACACAAGTAAAACAAAAAGAGGATCATCACATGAACACTAAATCTGAAATTGCAAAATTGTTAACTACCTCACCCCCCCAAAAAAAAAAAAATTGTTGTGTCGGCAACAACTGGAATCACACCAAATAGTAGAAAAGGGTCAAGGAGGATGGAAAGACTGAGAAGAGAAAGAATTAATCAGACCTCCACTTGATGAGAGCGAAAAGGATTAGGATCTTGAGGAGGCTTACTGTCACTTATACTTCAGTGAAGAATAATGGTCATTGCCAGTGAGAAATTAATGACAAGCGGCTGTTACGATGACGCAAATTTATTTGCATAGGTTATCGAAAGAGGTGGAGAATACTGGAAATCTGGAGAAACTTGTTGTCACTCAGACTCCAGGGAACACTACCGGTTGTTGTCAATGAGTAATATCTGGTGATTACCTGTGTGAGAACTCCTAGTGAGTACAATTAATAATAAAGATAGAAGTATTTATAAAAAAAAAATCTATTTTAGTTATGCAACAACAAATATTTGAAATTATGAATTTTTGAATGAAATCAAAGAAGGGAGAATAATGATAATGCTTGTGACCCAGCAAGTGACGGGTACGTCTAGTAATTGTAATGCAATATTATCAAACGAAAACAAGGCATGAAATTAATAATGTTAAAAGGTATACATAGTTATAAGAAATTTTGAATACTAATTAAATATATTATTATTAAACGTTCAGCCGACAATATCAGTAGACAAGAAACAGGAAATAAAAACAATGTAAACGTGCGACTAATTTAATTCTTTATTTGAAGTTGTCTCCGTTTAAGTTGGCAAATATTCTTGAAGAGTTGTGATTGTGATATCAAACGTTTCAGAGAGAAATTCGGTATTAAATAAAACTACATATTTTCATATGCAATAAAAGAAAAAGGCTCTCAGAAACTGTCTCTTTATATTACTCTTCGACTTAAAGTATAAAGTTGTCTCCCTTTTTGCAAGAGCAACTAAAGGAAAATAGTAGTATCCTTGGCTTGAAAATGCACAGTTGAGGTTTATATCCTCAAGACAACCAAGTAAGAAAATAGAAAGTGAAAGATCCTAGTAGTTTATGACGCAAGCAACCAACCAAACGATTTCCTTTAACTTTTAACCATCAGCTAAGCATGAAGTTAAATATTGGTCGAGTAAACCTATTAATATATACATTATTTCGTTGAAAATAACAGGAGACGAAAGTTCAATTGGTTTCAACTTGCTTAGAGAGGCAGGTTACTTTCGTACGAGTAGAACAATGAAAAAATGGTCAGATAAGACAGCTCGTCCTGTTAAACCTGCTTATATTGTGTGTACCCACTCTTCATTGCAAACGGTGTCTTGGACACGTTTTCCTTGCTTGTGTTTTTACTGGACTGTGGGAATTGGTAGGAACAGAAGCGACGTCACATGGTTCAAAGGGAGTGAAAGAGAACGATTAAGAATACTCGTTGGAAGCATGCAACGCGTGAACATGAATAATCAAATTCTTTAATAAAATATCATTAAACAGTGATTATCGGTGTACTCTTTGTTTCTATCTTGTCCCGTTGCTTAGTGATTTGAAAAAAAAAAGATGAAGCAGGGAAATTTTCCAACGGCCTTGCCTAAGTCATTTTTTCAAGCTGTAGAATAACGTTTGTTGCAAGTGGCGTTCAATCAGGAAAAATTACAGACAGAGCGTGTTTTAATGGAAAGGTTTGAGTGACACCTTAAGGGTCAAAGGTGACCACAAAACGGAAGTAGACTAATACATGCGACCTGCTGACGGAAATTTGCTTATTCTTGTCTGTCGATACTGCAAGCAAGAAAGACATGTCCACGATACCGTTTTCAATGAAGAGCAGGTGAACACAATGTAAACAGGTTTGAAAGGACGAGCTATCTGTTCATTTTTCATTTGCTTCTACTCGTACGAAAGTAACCTGGGTTTGTGATGTTTTCTGTGACTGTTCTTCTCCTTATATTATACCTTTATTAAAAACTAAACATCGGCGTCCGAGTGTTTGTATCCACAGATAAGCAAGATAATATGTTTCCGATGATAACATGGGTATAAAATGGTTTATACATGCACCACTGCACCAGTAAATAAAAGTATAGCAGTTCTACGTATAACAAAATCTCAGCATGTGTGTATGTACTTCCGATTCCTGAATGATTTCACAACTTGATTTTAATGTATTGTTTTTATTTCCTTTATCTTTTTTAAGGGAGAGAGTCATTCAGTCTTCCTGTGAAAGTTCATCGATTTTTTATTTTTGTAAGTTCAGAATTTTCTTTTCTTAAGTATGTATTAGTTGCTGTAATCTTTTTGTTGGCATACCGCGGAAAGCGGATATACATACTGAAAAGGTAATAGCGTTAACTCTGGAAAGCGGATTAACGTTACAAGTTTACACAAAATCTTTCTTTCTGGTGATAAAAAGCGGGATACATTTTCAGTGATTTGTGAATATCGCACCAATCTGACATGACTGTCTTTTTTATTTATTTATTTTTTTATTTTATAAAGGACAATTATTTACAGCTTTAAAAAAAATGTTCCGAATGTTTCAGCAAATCTCTATTTGCATTGCAAGGATAAAACAATTTTAGATATGAAAATATTGCTGAAAACATCCATTTTTATCTTCTGGTGACTAAATTTATATTCTAAGAATTAAATAAATGCGTATCCTCTAAAATGAAAATAACAACTGTTTAAATGTATGCAATTTAAATAACAAAAATAAGTTCTTTAAGAGAGACACATCCAAAGGCCCAACAAGATAAAATTGACAAAACAACACAGGAATAACATGTGCTTGTCTTCTGTCTCTTTCTCTTTCGCTTTTCTATAACGAACGTATGCATATCTAAAATAATAACTTGTTTCTTTAACCGAAATTAAATCCGCATATCAATATGGGCGGGGGGGGGGTGATAAAATTGTCGCCCTAGAAAAGACAATATGATTCCATTTCCGTTTGATGAAAACCGATTCTCTTTTTTTGTTGCAGACCATCTACTAGTTAGCCAGTAATGTACACATCCCAATAGCGATAGGCGAATTCTATCATGTCTAAAAGTGACACAATGTTCAACAAGCGTCGCTGTATAGCTCATGTTCTTTATCGATAAAAGATATGACAACAAGGCCATTGCCAGCACCCTCAAAATGCAAATCCGGACGGTTCAACGCTTGAGTGACGTGCCCAGTGTGATGAAAACAAAGTTTCCGGACACGGTTATGGTCTTTAGTGTGGTTTCAAGTGAGGGCCATATCATGCCACCTCACATCTTCGAAGTCAACTTGAAAGTCAACACTAAAGTGTACCTGGATGTGTTGAAGAGTGTGTTGATCTCCTGGTGCAATCAGGTGGCCGCTGGCAGATTCTGGGTATTACAAGTCCAAAGAGACCCAGGCTTGGCTTCAGAAGGAGTACTACGACTTTGTATTCTTCTCTCTCTGGCTCCCCCTTCTCCCCCGACCTGAACCCGTTGGACTACCTCGTTTGGTCATACGTCGAGAACATTACCATTATTACCAACATTACCCACAACATCAAAGCTAGCCTGACGCCGGCGCTTGTGGAAAATGCATGCTCCCAGTTCCGGACCTGTATCACGGCAGTGATAGAGGCTGAAGGCGGCTACATAAAATAGATGTCAGCTCTACTACATAATCAAGTTACCTGAATAGATTTTTCCAATGAAAGCTTTAAAATAAAGCTGTAGTGTTGTTTTCTTTAGGGCAACAACTTTCTCACTCCACCCTATACTTCCTTTTTCGTTTCTTATTTCCACTCTATTATTAGCACGCATATATTTTAGGATATTTCCGAAAATACTTCTTCCGAAAGAGAAAATTTTAGAGTGGAGAATTTTATCTTACCGAATATTCGTAGACATAAAATGAATTATTTTCATGGACCTCTGCAAAAATAAATATTAACAAAAAAAGAACACGTTATATTTTTTAAATAATAAATAATAATTTTTTAAATAATAAATAATAATTATTTTCTTAAAACTTTCGTTCAACTCTTCGGAAGCATCTTAAGTCAAGTCCCCCTCCCCTTCCGGAAAAATCATGACTGAGAACTGTATATGAGATTCAATGCAAACGTGGAAGAGCATACAAAAGTGTGACTTGTCGCCCACTAAAAGTAAGCTTAGAACAACCACAAAAAGCAGTAATACATGGAAAGATTGAAAAGTCGAGTATGTCTGACGACATACGGGGGGGGGAATGAAAACATCTACCCTTATGTGACGAGATAAAACTTATAGACAGAGAAGAACGATGAAGAATAAAACGACTCAAAGAAGCTGCGTATATGCTAGGCGACAATCACCTACTAAGCAGACCTAGTACAGAATTTAACAAAATATGGGACCCGTTAATTATCTATGCATTAATATAGTAATACCTTTAACGTACGTACGTGCGTACATACGTACATGTGTCACGGTTAACTGATTACAAATTATTCAATTGGGAGATCCTATTTATTTAAAAGGAGGATAGAAGGTGATAAAGAACTAAGAACATTAAATTATTAGTATATATATGCTAATTTAATGTTTGTAGTATGTTATCATCCTTTTTAATAAATAACATCTCCCGATCACCGAAGATGCAATATAAAAAAAAATGATGCCGTTTTTGGGCCATGTGTGAAACTAAAATATACCTTCTTGGTCTTCTGACTAGGATCCAAAGGTAGTATCTGTTCTGTCTAAAAATGGTATAATGATATTATGGGGTTTCCGTTTGTGTGGGGCGTCCATACAATGGAAATATATCACAGATTCTTATAAGGATATTGGAGATAAACCATAATAACCGGATATATTCAGGTACTACATTAACCAGATAACTTAGATAAATACTTTTACAGTTTTAACAAAAGGGCTACAGTAATATCGCGGGGGGGGGGGGCTCCATTCACACTGAACGTCTACAAAATGCCCAGTAATATATTACATATGAAAGATGTTGCTGTGGAATTTCCACAGATCCCGCTAATCAATAATAAATAGTATATGTAATTGATATAATAGAAGATCATGACACCCCCTGAACAAGGGATTACTCAGTCTATAAAAGACGCTAGAAAGCGGTAACCAATGGGAGAGAGTAAGCTAATCTTGAATCCCGGCATTTACGATGCACTCGAGTGCCAATAACTTATTTATTAGATTGTACAATAAATTTTTCATAATTTACTCTGTATGTTAGGCCTCATTTCATCTGATTAATTTATACTGATTATATTCCCCAGTGATAAATCAATAATATGTTGCAATAAATAGCAAATATAAAAAATATAAATATATACACATATATAAATATAGTAATAATATGTCGTAATATTATAATATAAAATATATATCTCTATATAAATAAAAATGTAAATGTTTGTATGTTACTAACAAGTAATCAAAAACTACTGATTGACTTAAAATTTTGCTATAGCATTTTGATTGAATACATGCGTGTTTTTATTTATCGCTTTAATTATAACGTTCTACTACATTAATATGCTCACATCATTTATTATTATGTTCATAATGCAGTTTTGTACCTATCCGGCATGGCCTGGGATTTAGTAAAGTTATTTATTTTTTAATAATACTGTGTAAGTCACGTATGTTGTTATTAATATATAGGTCGAAATAGAAATTTTATGTAATGGAGATAACTTCTACATTAACCTTCAAGTTAAAATACGAACTATCTATCAAACATCATTTAAGTTATGCTTAGAAATAAAAACACTGTTGATGAATGGTGTAACTGCTACTTGCATCATTACAATAAAACAACTTAAATGAATGTTTTAAAGGGGAAACTACCTACTATCATGTTCATCAAATAATTAAAAGAAATAAATGAACTATTATTATTTAGTAAATAAAATAATTGTTTATCTCGGAGATTAAGTAGATCAAAAACATTTTTTTTTAAGTAATAGCATAAGCTGATTTTTGCTTTGTAGATTAGTTTTTGTAGATTTTGTCGATTGTAGTTCTGAAAAAAATCTCCATTTTATGAATCCTCTTAGCCAGAATATTCATTTTTGAAAGAAATTGAAAAGTAAAACACACGCGCGCGCACACACACACACACACATATTTGTATATTTTGGCAGCAAATCATTGTTCAAGCACATCTGATTGAACACGACAGTTATTCTTTTTTCCGATTTTTCTGGATATCTTTTCAATTCGTTGAGTGGTCTTTTTTATTTTAGCTGGCTAGTTGTATATAATGGTGCCCAAAAGTTGTTGTTCAGCCATATTCTTCCCAAGCGCTTTCTATCGTTGCTGAAATAACAAAGATCACTCTGCAAATTGAAAAAATATCCAGAAAAATCGGAAAAAAAGAATAACTCTCTAGTGTTCAAGCAGACGTGCTTGAATATATATATATATATATATATATATATATATATATATATATATATATATATATATATTTATATATATATATATATAATTTTAATTTATAGCAATAGCCGTTAACCACTGCTTTATTTCTAGTAATGGCTGTTGACTTTCTCTGAAAGTTTAGTGGTAGTGAAACCTGACAAGAATCTAGAATTTTATGTGCATTTACAGTGGAGGTCTGGTTAGTGCTCTCCCTTCCTGCTTTCATGATTAATTTGACGCCACCATTATTTTGTTATCGAGGGGGGGGGGGCTTTTATAAGTTTTACTCCACTTGGATTCATTGTTTAGTATTGTTTAGTATTTCTACATTTCAACTTATCTTTGATTGATCGACGTTAAAATGTATTAGAAAATCAGAAGGTCTTCATATTTTGTTATCGTTGTTGCATCTGATCTTGTCTAATCTTGTCCATTTAGTATAAATATATTCCTGACCCTAACCTTAACACCCAATAACGTTTTTGTTTTCAATTTTTACAAGGAAGACCACTTATCAAGGCCTGAAGATCATTCGAGGATAAGGATTAATGAATGTAAGATGGTAGTGCAGTAATCGTTAATGGTGTAGATTTCGGTAGAATTTGGATTATTTTTAGGGGAAGGCTCAACAAGAACTTGTTTACATTGGACTTGAAGCTACCATATTGTAATCTGCTAGGAAGCAGGCCAATGTAACCGGTAGGCAATTTAGGGAAAGAAGCTTTATTCATGAAATCTGCATTTAGATTTAGGAAAGGATAGAGAGTGAGGGAAATTGTTAATAGTGGTTATAGTTAGTCGAGTGTTTTTTTTATGAAAGTTTAGCAAGATTTGAGCTCAGAGGAGCAGTTGCCATGGAAATAATGAGAGAGCAGAGACGAGCTCGCAACGTCTCTTCTGTGGTAAAGAGGTTGCAGGAAAGAGAAAAGGTCATGGCCTATTAGGTTTCAGAGTCGATTCTGAACTCTGTCAAGTTAAGATATGGGGAACCGAGCAGCTCCTGCCTAATTTTCTGCTGTTTTCATCCTCTTTGATAACACATATGTTGGACGTAAGAATTTGGAGAAAGAAACAACCTAAGTCTGGAGAGATGAAAGAAATGACTTGACAATAGGTGTTCTTATTGTATGAGGATCGTTTCAAAAGTAAGACTTCCTATTGTTTATCTCAAATACTAAAACGTTGAAGAGTTATGAAGACAGGAATGGTACCATTAAAACGACCGACCTTTTGTGCTCCAAAATTTATTTTTTCTCAATGCACTTTAACAGCCTATTTTGGTGCCTCGAGCGTAAAAGCCTGGCGTGTGCTTTGTCACTTATATCTTTGTTATTACTCTAAAATCGACGAACCCATCTCCTAATTATGCTGACATCAGCTGCATCAGCTTCATAAACGTTCACCAGACATCAGTGAATGCTGATCAGTTAAATTTTTTTTTTGCATGGAGGAATTTAATGACGCATCTCTGCTTCTGACGCACGTCTATGACAGGGTTACTTTCTTAGAATTTTACACTATTAGTATCTGCAACAGAGATAATTACAATTTCAATAAAAGACTTTCTAGCATCTCGAGATTGAAATAGTGTAGGGTGGGATTTTGCTGCTTGCCCGGTTAGTTGGAGGTATTTATGTCAAGAACTAGAAGTGCTTAGAGTTCATTGGAGCACATTCGATTAAAATACTTGTAAATCAGGCACAGGGATTAACATTTCAGCAATGGGACAGAAGTTATAGTTTAGTTGATAGTGTAGACCTAGCTTCCTTCAGTCTTGACAGACTATGGATACCCACCATAATGATGCCTGTGCATGGACTTTTTGTGACAAGAGTTTCATACTCTCTAGCCACACCTCCCTGAGTCAGCATTGTTAAATACTAGTGGCAAATGGAGGTTCATGACGACTGGAAACAATGCCAAGATAAGCGGAGAGCACATACAGAGCCTAGCTCAGCATTGCTTAATTTTACTCCACTTGGATTCATTGTTTAGTATTTCTACATTTCAACTTATCTTTGATTGATCGACGTTAAAATGTATTAGAAAATCAGAAGGTCTTCATATTTTGTTATCGTTGTTGCATCTGATCTTGTCTAATCTTGTCCATTTAGTATACATATATTCCTGACCCTAACCTTAACACCCAATAACGTTTTTGTTTTCAATTTTTACAAGGAAGACCACTTATCAAGGCCTGAAGATCATTCGAGGATAAGGATTAATGAATGTAAGATGGTAGTGCAGTAATCGTTAATGGTGTAGATTTCGGTAGAATTTGGATTATTTTTAGGGGAAGGCTCAACAAGAACTTGTTTACATTGGATTTGAAGCTACCATATTGTAATCTGCTAGGAAGCAGGCCAATGTAACCGGTAGGCAATTTAGGGAAAGAAGCTTTATTCATGAAATCTGCATTTAGATTTAGGAAAGGATAGAGAGTGAGGGAAATTGTTAATAGTGGTTATAGTTAGTCGAGTGTTTTTTTATGAAAGTTTAGCAAGATTTGAGCTCAGAGGAGCAGTTGCCATGGAAATAATGAGAGAGCAGAGACGAGCTCGCAACGTCTCTTCTGTGGTAAAGAGGTTGCAGGAAAGAGAAAAGGTCATGACCTATTAGGTTTCAGAGTCGATTCTGAACTCTGTCAAGTTAAGATATGGGGAACCGAGCAGCTCCTGCCTAATTTTCTGCTGTTTTCATCCTCTTTGATAACACATATGTTGGACGTAAGAATTTGGAGAAAGAAACAACCTAAGTCTGGAGAGATGAAAGAAATGACTTGACAATAGGTGTTCTTATTGTATGAGGATCGTTTCAAAAGTAAGACTTCCTATTGTTTATCTCAAATACTAAAACGTTGAAGAGTTATGAAGACAGGAATGGTACCATTAAAACGACCGACCTTTTGTGCTCCAAAATTTATTTTTTCTCAATGCACTTTAACAGCCTATTTTGGTGCCTCGAGCGTAAAAGTCTGGTGTGTGCTTTGTCACTTATATCTTTGTTGTTACTCTAAAATCGACGAACCCATCTCCTAATTATTCTGACATCAGCTGCATCAGCTTCATAAACGTTCACCAGACATCAGTGAATGCTGATCAGTTAAATTTTTTTTTTTGCATGGAGGAATTTAATGACGCATCTCTGCTTCTGACGCACGTCTATGACAGGGTTACTTTCTTAGAATTTTACACTATTAGTATCTGCAACAGAGAGAGGAAGCTTTCAAGTTATGAATGCATAAGTTCAATCATCATAACAATGCAATTTGTAATCCTCTCTGATCCATTCGGGCGGAATAAAACGAAGGGGGCATTACTTTTGGAATGTCCCTTATATTGTCGTGTATACCTTCTTTAGCGCACATGTCTGTTGTTCGCTTATACTGTTACATGTTTTTGTCTCCCCTTGTTACGTTTACTTGATGATAGATGTGCATTTAAAAAAAAAATTTTTTTTAATGTTTATCCCCCCCCCCCGCAAAAAAGCCCAGTGCCACTTTGACTACCCCTACTGTTTGGGATCAAATTCACAGGGATACTATAACGGTGTTGAGCAACGAGATGCTTGCTTACATAACATTTGAACTTCTGCATGTCAGTACAGTTAGGGAAGCAGAAACCCAGGAGGAAATTCCAAAATCTATCAGTTTAAGGGAAGAAACAATTTCAATAAAAGACTTTCTAGCATCTCGAGATTGAAATAGTGTAGGGTGGGATTTTGCTGCTTGTCCGGTTAGTTGGAGGTATTTATGTCAAGAACTAGAAGTGCTTAGAGTTCATTGGAGCACATTCCATTAAAATACTTGTAAATCAGGCACAGGGATTAACATTTCAGCAATGGGACAGAAGTTATAGTTTAGTTGATAGTGTAGACCTAGCTTCCTTCAGTCTTGACAGACTATGGATACCCACCATAATGATGTCTGTGCATGGAATTTTTGTGACAAGAGTTGCATACTCTCTAGCCACACCTCCTTGAGTCAGCATTGTTAAATACTAGTGGCAAATGGAGGTTCATGACGACTGGAAACAATGCCAAGATAAGCGGAGAGCACATACAGAGCCTAGAATTCCCAAATGGTCAGCCAAGCTCAGCGTTGCTTAATTATATCATACATACCTATGAGATTGGCGACTGTCTTTTGGATCCTGTCTAGGAGTGAGAGACTAGTGGCAGACTCAACAGCCCAGATGTGGCAACGATACTCCATGCATGAGTGAATGGTGGCCTTGTAATTTTTCACTGTTATGCTTTTCCTCTTCAAACACCAACTTTGAAATGACGATATGTTTCTTACATTATAAGATAGTATCCTTTCTTGGAAGATGCGCCCAAAAGTCAGAGCAGATGAACTGACCACTGAACGTTTATTGTAGAATAAATTAATTCAAGCTTAGAATGCATAACCATAACTACATTTAAATCCTTGGACTCTATATGATAATGCTCGCAGATGAACCTTCAATATCAATATGCTTACTCGAGACTCAAAATAAGCAACCTTTATCAGACTTTTTCTCCGGCTCTAATATAAATGCTAATATGAAATATTGCTGGCATCACCCTTGTTGCCATAGTTATGGTGACGCCAGCAAGCATCATCCCTGTTATAACGATAATGGTGATGTCGATATCCAAATACCATCACCTGTGTTATTACTTCAGACAAGATTTTTTTTCAAAGGGATTTACCACTTATCAAGGGCCGAAGCCACTCATATATTTGTAGATATGTTACTGAAACAATGACTAGGGAGAATTATGAGATTAATACAATACTATACTTAAGATCGAGAAAAATTAAATGTCCTTATTTACTTAGCTCCCCATGAGGGGAGAGTTAAGCACAAAATGTTTTTTTCAATGTGGGAAAATCTAGCTCCGAAAATAAATTAGGTTTAAAAGATATCTCCTTCATTATCAAAAAACAAAACTACACTTCGAATTATTTATTCGAAAATAATAAAAAAAAAAATTAATACTAATTTGGTACAAAGCGATCAAAAGTGTAGGAAACGAGGAGGGAAGTCACTGGTGATACTGTGTCTATCCTACTCTAGATGAATTTTGCCTACCACTTTTACTTCAGTAGTCACCATAATACCACATTTACCTTATGGATGCCACAGTGCCACTTTGACGTAAGGGGATACTGAAGATAAAAAAAAAAGGGTCAGAATTTTTCCTCACTCATCTTTCGTTGTCCAATAGACATATTCTTCTTTTTCTTTTATGAAGGTGAGTTCTTGTTTGGGTGGACGCACTCCCTAAATAGTAAAGTTTACAACAAAAGATAATTTATCTATGTTACTCAATGGATTGCCGAGAATATATATTTTTAAAATTCATAATAATTAGTTGATAAAAAAATTACATAAAATTACATATATGCACCTTCTAAATATTAACATTTACAACAAAAATAATGTGCCCATATTTGTCACTATTCTCTAGAATATATATTCTAAAATTCATAATGATTCATTCATTAATTTAGGAAACTACCCTGTACACACAAAAACACACCTACCTAACTTTATAGGGAGATTTAATTATGCAACAGGAACTCTATACAATGTTGTTTGAGGTTTATTTAATTTTGTGAAGACAAAAAAAACAAAAAACGTCAGAACTTTTTCTCGTTCGTCTTTGGTCGCCTACGCAGTCAACAGTTGTATTCTTCTCTTCTCTTTCTTCCTCCTCTTCCTCTTCCTTTTCCTCTTCTTCTTCTTCTTCTTCTTCACAAAATCACAATTACGTTCTGTCTCTCTCGCAAACAAAAAACAAAAAACAAAAAAACAACAACAAACAAACAACATGCAAAAAAAATACCTTATATACATACTTATACGTTTAATTCCGACGGTCCCACAATTTGCATATCTCTCTTTTCTTTGTACTGACCTGATCCCGGGTTCGAATGAGAGCGATTCCTTTGTGAATCCAGGTTTGTCAACTCTGCAGAACCAACAAAATATATTTACAATTTCATGCAAAAAAAAACGATGGAGAACTGAATAACAGAAACACTCAAAACAGAAAGATAAAACATCGAAACAAAATAAATACTACACTTTGATCACATTTTTGCCAATTATAACATAAAAAGATGTGCAAATACTAACCACATACACATGACATAAGAAGCAGAACATTGGCAATTGCAGCAACAGTGTAAAATGATTTAGGAAAACTTTGGTTGTAAACTTCTACTCATTTGAATTTATATTGGCTCTTCTTATTTCATGTATTGAGAACTTTGAAATATCTATTATTTCTGTAGCACTCTAATTCTATTTCCAACAATATTTGCAGGACGGTATAAACATTATAGAAGTATAGCTTTGATTTTAAATTTGATTTTTTTTTCTTTTTTGGAAGGGGTTGTATGATACATTTTTTAGGGGTATCCTTGATAAATTCGTTACTTTAGAAATTTATTAATGACTTGCATGCACCAATCTGTTTCAAAATGTATAAACCAAAAATTGTAATTGACGCAATTCTTTTCTAGATGAAATGTTTTCTATCTTGCTTATTTTGAAAACATTTTTGGGAGAATGCGGATTTGGAGAGCGCATTTTCTTAATTGCAAAGTTTACAAAGGAATGCATACACACATTTGTGCTTAGTTTTTGTACAACTCTATCAAAGGCCTTTGATATGTCAAGAGTTATTGCTCTAGAAACAAAGCTCTTTTAATAGATTCGCTGATCCTGTTTGATATTACAGTCAGCACAACAGCAGTTGATCTTGCAAAATAGAATCCCTAGTGTTACTAAAGTGTAAAGAAAGTTCTGATATAAAAGATCTGTCAGCCATCGAGTATAGATAAACTGCACAATGGAAATGGATAGCAGACGTTTTATTGCATTTTGTTTTGATGTTAATTGAGACAACTGGGTGATCAGGAGACCCCAGAAGAGGCAGAACAGTAAATGAGCATTGTTCAGGACAAATTGTCAGGAAAATATCAGGAGGACTTGCAAATTGTCTGTCAACTAAATGTATGTGGGTAGGATTGTCAACAATCTGTGTTCCTGTTTACTTGCCTCCCCACGAGGGCAGAGTTAGACACAAGATCGAGTTTTAATGTGGGAAAAATCCATCTCCCCAAAAAGGGGCACTCTGGATAGGAACAAAAATAAAAATTGTCTTAGTCATGGAGGACTTCTCCTTTACTGACCTAGGAGAGAAAAAAACGAAGTAAAGTATCAGAACAGACACTACACTGCGATCTTGGTCAATTTGTGTTTGCAAGGGAAAAATCCCAACAAAACCCCTCTTCATGATTAGTCTTGTTTGAGTGTACTAACCATTCAACATTGTGAACATTAAAGTCACAACAGACATGAATTCTGGCTGAAAAGTAACCAGACATGACATGGTTATTTTTTTCTCTGAGATACTTTCAAGGATAATAAAAACATTATAGCGGGGATGATAGCGGGCAAAGATGAATGTGGTGCTTTAAGTAAGTACTATCCAGAAACACTTATAGAGCAATTTAGGGTCTTCTTTGTAGATGTCCTTGCCACATGGAAAGCTGTCTGTCCTTAATGTAAGCAGAAATTCCATATTCATGACAAGCATTGATGTCATGTTTGGGTAACCTTTAATTATAAAATTATAAATAGAAACTGACGGGCTAATGTCAATATCACACTGTTAATTTTGTTCTAATTTCAATATAATTTTATAAATCTACAGTTTTCTCATTTGTAATATGAATAGTACTATTAGGTTATTTCTATTCCTATCATGTGGTTTGCAAATACAAGATTGCTTTTCTACAAAGTTATTAAAAATATTAGCTCCTTTCTTCCAAATAGAATAACTAATGTCGCCAAAAGACATGAATGCTAACAGAAGATTAAACAGACAAGATTTGATCAATTTATTATTTAATGCGGACTATTATTCTCATCTTTCTTAGTTTTTGTTCCACAACGTTTCAGCCAACTATTCCTCTGGCCTTCATCAGGTGGAAACCGCGATGGGATAGAAACTCTGAATCTCCTAACTACATTCTCAGCAATCACTGCCATCCATAGTTGTTGTCGTTTCACCACGTTTTTTGGCCAAGTAAGTCTCTGGCCGGCTTTGGATAGTATTGAAACCGCTATCGTCAGACAATTCCCACCTTGAACCGTAGAGATTCAACGTCTCTATCCACTGCACCACGGGCTCCAAAGGGTGATCAAGGTTGGATTTTTTGATCTTATAAATTCACATTTATTTTTATTTTCTGATCTTCCATGGTTCGACCGAATGGCATATACATTATTTAATTGAAATTCATTATTGTGATGAGTATTGTTTATTAATTTATTAATGTGAACTATTATTCTTGTCTTTCTTTGTTGTTTCACGGCGTTTCGGTCAACTATTCCTCTGGCCTTCGTCAGGTGGTAACCGCGACAGGATAAGAGCTCTGAATGAGAATAATAGTCCGAATTAAAAAATAAATTAATAAATAATACTCATCTCAATAATGAATTTCAATTGAATTATGTATAAGATTTGATCAATTTCCTCAGAGATCCTCTCAAAGAGAAAAACTCTGGCATTGTGCGCATGATAGAGGAAAACGATAAATACAGTTATGTGATTTGGTGGGACTTGAAATATAGTGTGATTTAGGATTTTCTTTGAAGACGTCCCTACCACATGGAAAGCTGTCTCTTATGAAAGCTTGTTTCATATTCATTGCAATCATGAGTTTCAGTTTTTGATGCCATATTTTAGTTAAGTTCTTTAATTATGAAATCATCATTTGATGTCATATTTCAGTTAAGTTCTTTAATTATGAAATCATCATTCGATGTCATATTTCAGTTAAGTTCTATAATTATGAAATCATCATTTGATGTCATATTTCAGTTAAGTTCTTTAATTATGAAATCATCATTTGATGTCATATTTCAGTTAAGTTCTTTAATTATGAAATCATCATTTGATGTCATATTTCAGTTAAGTTCTTTAATTATGAAATCATCATTTGATGTCATATTTCAGTTAAGTTCTTTAATTATGAAATCATCATTTGATGTCATATTTCAGTTAAGTTCTTTAATTATGAAATCATCATTTGATGTCATATTTCAGTTAAGTTCTTTAATTATGAAATCATCATTTGATGTCATATTTCAGTTAAGTTCTTTAATTATGAAATCATCATTTGATGTCATATTTCAGTTAAGTTCTTTAATTATGAAATCATCATTTGATGTCATATTTCAGTTAAGTTCTTTAATTATGAAATCATCATTTGATGTCATATTTCAGTTAAGTTCTTTAATTATGAAATCATCATTTGATGTCATATTTCAGTTAAGTTCTTTAATTATGAAATCATCATTTGATGTCATATTTCAGTTAAGTTCTTTAATTATGAAATCATCATTTGATGTCATATTTCAGTTAAGTTCTTTAATTATGAAATCATCATTTGATGTCATATTTCAGTTAAGTTCTTTAATTATGAAATCATCATTTGATGTCATATTTCAGTTAAGTTCTTTAATTATGAAATCATCATTCGATGTCATATTTCAGTTAAGTTCTATAATTATGAAATCATCATTTGATGTCATATTTCAGTTAAGTTCTTTAATTATGAAATCATCATTTGATGTCATATTTCAGTTAAGTTCTTTAATTATGAAATCATCATTTGATGTCATATTTCAGTTAAGTTCTTTAATTATGAAATCATCATTCGATGTCATATTTCAGTTAAGTTCTATAATTATGAAATCATCATTTGATGTCATATTTCAGTTAAGTTCTTTAATTATGAAATCATCATTTGATGTCATATTTCAGTTAAGTTCTTTAATTATGAAATCATCATTTGATGTCATATTTCAGTTAAGTTCTTTAATTATGAAATCATCATTTAATGCCATATTTCAGTTAAGTTCTTTAATTATGAAATCATCATATGATGCCATATTTCAGTTAAGTTCTTTAATTATGAAATCATCATTTGATGTCATATTTCAGTTAAGTTCTATAATTATGAAATCATCATTTGATGTCATATTTCAGTTAAGTTCTATAATTATGAAATCATCATTTGATGTCATATTTCAGTTAAGTTCTTTAATTATGAAATCATCATTTGATGTCATATTTCAGTTAAGTTCTTTAATTATGAAATCATCATTTGATGCCATATTTCAGTTAAGTTCTTTAATTATGAAATCATCATATGATGCCATATTTCAGTTAAGTTCTTTAATTATGAAATCATCATTTGATGTCATATTTCAGTTAAGTTCTTTAATTATGAAATCATCATTTGATGTCATATTTCAGTTAAGTTCTTTAATTATGAAATCATCATTTGATGCCATATTTCAGTTAAGTTCTTTAATTATGAAATCATCATATGATGCCATATTTCAGTTAAGTTCTTTAATTATGAAATCATCATTTGATGTCATATTTCAGTTAAGTTCTATAATTATGAAATCATCATTTGATGTCATATTTCAGTTAAGTTCTATAATTATGAAATCATCATTTGATGTCATATTTCAGTTAAGTTCTTTAATTATGAAATCATCATTTGATGTCATATTTCAGTTAAGTTCTTTAATTATGAAATCATCATTTGATGCCATATTTCAGTTAAGTTCTTTAATTATGAAATCATCATATGATGCCATATTTCAGTTAAGTTCTTTAATTATGAAATCATCATTTGATGTCATATTTCAGTTAAGTTCTTTAATTATGAAATCATCATTTGATGTCATATTTCAGTTAAGTTCTTTAATTATGAAATCATCATTTGATGCCATATTTCAGTTAAGTTCTTTAATTATGAAATCATCATATGATGCCATATTTCAGTTAAGTTCTTTAATTATGAAATCATCATATGATGCCATATTTCAGTTAAGTTCTTTAATTATGAAATCATCATTTGATGCCATATTTCAGTTAAGTTCTTTAATTATGAAATCATCATTTGATGTCATATTTCAGTTAAGTTCTTTAATTATGAAATCATCATATGATGCCATATTTCAGTTAAGTTCTTTAATTATGAAATCATCATTCGATGTCATATTTCAGTTAAGTTCTATAATTATGAAATCATCATTTGATGTCATATTTCAGTTAAGTTCTTTAATTATGAAATCATCATTTGATGTCATATTTCAGTTAAGTTCTTTAATTATGAAATCATCATTTGATGTCATATTTCAGTTAAGTTCTTTAATTATGAAATCATCATTTGATGTCATATTTCAGTTAAGTTCTTTAATTATGAAATCATCATTTGATGCCATATTTCAGTTAAGTTCTTTAATTATGAAATCATCATTTGATGTCATATTTCAGTTAAGTTCTTTAATTATGAAATCATCATATGATGCCATATTTCAGTTAAGTTCTTTAATTATGAAATCATCATTTGATGCCATATTTCAGTTAAGTTCTTTAATTATGAAATCATCAGTAAAATTAGAGAGGTCAAAGAATATGTCAGGTTTGGTCTTTTGTAAGTGCATTTCAACTTCTACCACCACAAATGTAACATAGTCGCTGCCTCTGTTATTTAAATACGTACACATATTTACGACTCACGTGCCGAGTTAATGTCGTGTCAGCATTTAAGCGTGAGTGTAATGCCACGGAAAGAAATAGATACGGTGCGGAACAATAAAATTGTCACCCTAGAAAAGACGTAATCCATTTCAGTTTGATAAAAACCAGTTTTCTTTTATTTTTGTTGCAAACCATTTAATATTTGGCTAGTTGTGTACAAATCCCATGAGCGATAGGAGCCGTCTATCGTGTTTGAAAGTGATACAATGTTCACCGAGCGAGATCAGAGATACGCCACTGTACAACTCATGCTCTCTACCGATCCAAGTTATGACAACAGGACCATTGCCAGCACACTCAAAATGCAAACCAGGATGGTTCAACGCTTGAAGGCACAGCTCAATGAAGTTTCCGGTCATGTTTCTGGTCTTTGGTGTGGTTTCAACTAAAAACCAAATCATGTTATCTCACATCTTCGAATTCGGCTTGAAATCAACACCAAAATGTACCTAGATGTGGTGAAGAGTGTGATGATCCTCTGATGCAATCAGGTGGCTGCTGGCAGACACTGGGTGTGGCAGCAGAACTCAGCGCCAGACCACAAGTCCAAAGAGACCCAAGTTTGGCTTCAGAAGGAGTGCTACGACTTTGTACCCTTCTCTCACTGACTCCCCCCTCCTCTCCCGACCTGAACTCGTTTGGTCATAGGTCAAGAACATCATAAACATCACCTCCCACAAAACCAAAGCCAGCCTGAACTCCGCCATCTGCCAAGTTCCCATTGGTGCTTGTGGAAAAGGCATACTCCCAGTTCTGGACCCATATCGAGGTGGTGATTGAAACTGAAGGCAGCTACTACATAATCACGTTACTTGAATTGATTTTTCAATAAAAGGTTTAAAATACTTTAGTGTTGTTTTCTTAAGGGCAACAAATTTTATCGTTCCACCCTCTGTGTGTGTGTGTGTGTGTGTGTGTGTGTGTGTGTGTGTGTGTGTGTGCGCATATATATGACCATTACTAAAATTTTTATCGCATGCATGCTGACCATGACATGAACTCTACTGGTGAGTATTATAAGGCTGTTCTCATGGGTCATTTTCCCAAACACCTGACATGAGGCTACATTGTTTATTTGGCCACTAATTGCGAAATTGTTAATAATTTGATTTTGAAATGTCTGTGCTCTCAGGTGAAATTTTGATTTTGATTCACAGGAGATAGACGTATGCAACAGGAGAGAAAGAAAATGTACGCGACCACCATTTTTCTTCTTTCTTCTTCTTTTAGCTTCTTTTTCTTCATTGTGCAACTTTTCTTTTTCTTTTTGACATTCCTTTTTTCCTACTTCCTTTATTTATCATGCTTCCATTCCCTTTACTTCGCTTTCCCTTCCAACCTTTTTTCTTTAATTTCTTCTGTCACGTTCTTTGTTTTTCTTTTTCGTTTTTTACTTTTAGGTTCGTTTTCATTCCTTCTTGTTTTTTTGTTTTTTTTTACACGGTGGTCACCACTTATCAAGACCAGGAAGCCATTCAGGGATAAGGGTTATTGCCAGTACAGTACGTTAGTGTGGAGATTTAATGAAGTGTTTACTTAAGAGGGCGGTTCATTAGGAATTTGTTAACGTTGGACTTGAAGACATCCAAGTTGTAGTCAGGTGGGAAGCAGGCAGACGGAACAGAGTTCCACAGGCGTGCAGTTCTAAGAAAGAAGCTTTGTTCATGGAATCTACGTTTTGATTTAGGCATATTTCGTTTGCTTGTTCTTTCTTTTCTCTTCTCATTTTTCCTTCTTTTTCTGTAAACTTTTCTTTTTTCTTTAGTTTCCCCTCTCCCTTCTGTCCGCTTTTTTTTTCTTTTTCTTCTTCTCTTTCATTTTATTGTAAATCAAATGTTTATGAATGTAATTAAACTAGCAGACCACCCGACGTTTCCCAGTCATAAAATATTCTTAAATATGATATTTTAATTCATGCAGATTTCGTATTTATTTTTATAGAGATAATTCTCTATTGATTATTACATTGTACCCAATAGTCAATATTTAAAGTAATGATTTCAAAAGTTGAAAAAAATATAACTTCGAATCAAAAAACCAAAACTTTTAGCTCTCCAGCGTTATTCGCTATGATCTGAGCTAAGTCCACATGCTTATTAAAACTTTATATATTAACTAACTTAAACGTATAAATGTATATTTTCACATGCGTAAATGATGCACATTTGTTTGCCTTAAGTCTGCCAGGTTCATAGTTTCAATTTTGACCCCTTAACAGTGATTTTTTGTGGTTGGGGAGGGTTATAAATCAAATCAGATTTATTATTACACAGGTCCAAATACCCCATATATCAAGTTTCAAGTCTCCCAAAAATTGACAGAAGTTTGGTAGAGACCATTCTGTGCACACACACAAGGTCACTTTCATATATATATATATATATATATATATATATATATATATATATATATGTATATATATATATACTAGACTACCCGTGACCCGTCGGGTCAGTATGTTATATTAACTATGGAATTCATGTATGAGCGTGACACTTGTGACATAAAGAAAATAGTTTTTTTTTGACATAACAGAAACATTTCTATGAAAGTATATTAAAATAAAGAAAAGTTGCAAAACACCCCCACTCTTCCCATGTTAAATAATAATTTCGAAATAACGTTAATATTTCAGTGCGCAGGTCAAAATCTGCAAAAGAAGCGATTTGTATTTACTTGTTTACGTTGTTATGAGTTAATGTTTATGCACGCATGCGCAACCAGATGTTGTAAACCGGAAAGTGGGTTACATAACTCGTTACAAGGTCATTTGAGTTTTATAATTATATAGATATATATATAATAAATTACGGTTAATTTTGAACGAGTTTCTCATGAAATGTATACATAAATTTCTTGCTAATAAATTTTTGAAAAATTCATATCACTGTATATGAATGTTTAACATGTTAGTCATACACATTAGTGCATTCCATATATATGTGAAATGTGTTCGAGATAAACTTGATAATTTAGTACTTCTGCAGTTTACAGCCCTTGTTGAAAAAACGTTATTATTTAGAAACCCATTCTTAACATGAGAAGGGTTTTACTATTCTGTACTTTCAACAATTTAATAAAAAAAAGATACAGAAAGCAAAGCAAGACAAGGTAAGTCCAAGGGAGATTGTGTGTCGCAGTGGAAACTATGAAGAAAGTGCTGAACAAGAATCTTCTGAACTCCTCGTATCAGAGTTTCAAGGGCAATCTACTAACTGCCAATGTAGAAAAAAACTGGCTTAAAAAAGCTAAGAAAATTTTTAACATGTTCAAATACAAAGTTGAACCGAGTATGATATAGTTATTTTCAAGATCAATGGTACAGCACACAACAACTGGCAATTAGCCTACAGTCTGCAGAAAATCCTACACACAATGAAGGCCAAGTTGCCTCAAACTATGATTTTTTGGGGGGGTGTTTTCAGCAAATGCCATGTCATGCCGCCCCATTTTTTCGGATAGCAATGAAATGTAGAATTATGATAGAGATGTGGAATTAGTGGATATTAGGAAGATTTAGATGTTCCGACTGCATCTACACAAGGAAATTCATTGAGAAGTTGCAAAATAAAAGGTGTGGAAAGATCCAATCAAGGCAATATAATATATTTGGGTGAACGAACGCATTGCAGTGGCAACTATAAAGAAAGCACTGAATGAAAACCGTTGCTAACCATTCAAGAGAAACGCCTTATGAAATCAAAGAAACTCATCAACATTGTAATAAAGTTCTCTCATTCCTCTCTGGATCAGTTGCATGATGTGCGGAACAGCAGACGACTAAGCTGCAGTCCACATGAAGTCCTGCACGTCATATACATCAATTGTTCCACATTGGTTGTGGATGTGTTTCCAGCGATGGCCATGTCATGCAACCCAACATCTTTGAAAAGAAGCTCAGACTCAATTCGGATAACTATACTGAGTTTCTGTCCGCTGTTGCCAAGCATTAGATTGAGAAGTTGGTAGCGGGAAGTTGATAAAATCTAGAAGAGGCTATATCTGGTCATCCAACTCGCCTGATTGCACATCCATGGGCCATTATGTCTGAGGTGCAGTTGAAAAAGATAACATCAAGAACAAACTTAGTACTAGGATCAAACTGTTTTTCTTGAAGAACACTATGAAAGCTGCATGCACCAGGTCAAGGACCCATGGTGAGTTTGTGTAAGAGGCGCAGGAGTCGTTCTACAAGTCAGAAATGTATTCAAATAAAAATCCGCTAAGTGACACACTTTGAATTTGGAGAATGCATCAATTATTTGACAATATATGAAGCCTTTACTTTAAAAAAGTTGTCTAGTTTATCTCAAACACTTCTTGTATCACCCAAGTGTTGGCACTTTGGAACAAATAATACTCTCACACTTATATATATATATATATATATATATATATATATATACACCTGTAATGTTGAGTATTTTCTTGCTCTGACATTAACATTAAAAACCTATTTTTTTCTATTTAAAGATTATTAAAACAAACTTTTTAATATACTGTCATGGATATGCGTGCAACTACTTGAAGTTAACTAATTTTCATATTCCTTTGAAAACAAGCATTTATTAATGACTTATTCATTTTTGTATGGTTTCTTATTAGATGATTAGTTTTATTTCGCTATTACGCTGAATTCTATTTATGTATAGTTTCTACATTCTGCATAATTGTGAAGAATTTAAGATGAAAACGTTCTACAAGGGCCCAACAATATTTTTCGGACACTTTAGTATTCAAATTTCTGAGTACCATAGAGTGGTGAAATTCCTTCAATAGAATAGCATAAACATATAAAGACTGTAACTTTTTCTCCAGATGTCAAAGCCGTGTCACAGTCCTATTCATTCTCCTTTCAGTCCTCTTGCCAATTGATCTTTCTGTTCTCTCTTCTTTTTCCGCTCGGAGTTTGTATTCAGCATGTATTCGACCGTTGATTTCGACAGCTTAAAAACCATGGCGATCCTTCTGATGCTGAGGCCATCTTCCCGCTTCTTCTGTGCAAAACAAACGACTTCTTTTGAATGCATTTTACCTCAATTGTTTCACCAGTAGAATAGAACAGATAATTGATGCTAATGATGACAGCTAAGTGTACAAGCAGAAAATTTGCATACAGCAACATATACATGAACACTAGTTTTTAATAAAATAGGACTTTTGTCCGAAAAATAGTGTTTTGCAAGTTTTCGTGAAATCACAAAAAACTAAAATTATCAAAGCCAAACTAAAAAAAATGATTTCACTCCTCAACTAGGTACTTACAATCTCAAAAGTTTTTGGTACTAGTAACCACCTTCAAGTACTTTTTCAAAGTGTCCAAAAAATATTGTTGGGCCCTTGTACATGGATATATATATATATATATATATATATATATATATATATATATATATATATATATATATATATATTGAATTGGCCATGGAAGGTTGGTTTGCCAATGCTGTCCTACTTCATATCTAGTTATTTACTTTTTATCTCTTTTCCATTTTAACTGTATATTTTAAAATAAGACCTCATAGAACATTTAACTCTATAGATTGGATTTTACTCCTGCTCTTCAATACAAGATTCATCTACACAAACTGTTCATCACTTCTCCAACCCCGAATAGTGAATTATTAGTGAACTCTTCTTGAATTTACTTATCACCACACATATTACAAACTTTTGAATCTCATTGGATATTTGCAAGCAAAATTCTTGGATATTGCTAAGTATTTTTTTCATTTTTTCTATAAACTGTTTCGCAACTGTTTTCATGAATTAATTTAACCAGCAAAAATAGATATTTATCTATACTTATCTTTTGCTAACGTTTTTTCCTCTGGTGAGAAAATCCTATCTTTGAAACTCCATAGAATAAGAAACCTTTATTTCATATTCCTTGATTTGAATATAATATTGTAAATTCAATTCTACAATATCTTGACGTTTTCTACTTACACACACACACACACACACACACACACACACACGCGCATATATATATATATATATATATATATATATAGTCATCCACATACAGTACTGTTTCGCTGAATCACAGCTCATCAGTGCTGCTAGATAGGCAACTACATCAAGCCAGGATCGAACCCCAACTGCTCGTACGACAGTCAAGGATTTGAACCCTTAAGCCAATAAGCAGCTGCTGTGCGGGCAGTGAATTAACGATGTTTTGACATCGTCCGAATATATGTTCGATTTTTTTACACAAAGAGCATCGCTATACACCTATGGTGTATCGTGTATCAATTCCCAATATGTTCAACTTAAGATAAGGAGCATTATAGTCATCCACATACAGTACTGTTTCGCTGGTTCACAGCTCATCAGTGAAGCTAGACAGGCAACTACCTCAAGCTAGGATCGAAACCTGACCGCTCGTACGTCTGTCAAGGATTTGAACCATTACATCAATCAATGTGCAGGCAGTAAATTAACGGTGTTTTGACATCGTCCGAAATACCTAAGCTCGATTTGTTTACACAAAGAGCATCGCTTAATGCGCCTATGGGATATATATATATATATATATATATATATATATATATATATATATATATATATATATATATATATATAGTCTTATTTACAGTATTCATAAATTTTACTGGGTTTATATAATTGAAAATTCAGTAATCGTTCATATACCAATACTTTTTAAGCCAAAAAGAGATGACCTAAACTGTAAGCTACAAAATTATCATAATTCATAATTGAGCATTCATATATCGTTTTAACAAAAACTAAGACATCAAGGAATGGATTGATAGCAACAAATAATGTATTTCATTGTTAGTTACAATTGTTTCAAAACTATTCGGACAAATTCAATTATTATGCAGTTTGAAAATTTTCACAAAACAGCCTTTCGTCCAACTTATTGAATAAAAAACCCTTTAACAATAAAACATTATGGAAACCACTTCCCTTATAAGGAAAAGAAAATAAGCGAAAATATTTTACCTATATCTCATCCTTGCAAAGTTTTTTTTAAAGATTTATATATTTACCTATTTTCGTATCTCCATTTAAAAAAATTCAAACAAATTATCAACAACGTTACCACTAATTACCTAAGTCCACTTAATATGTTTTACTAATACTATTCATTAATTTCTTAAATTAAATTTCTTTATTTAATTTAAATCATTTTTTCGAATCTGAACTAATCAACTCAGTTATATTGTTGCGATTCTATGTTAGTTTCGTATCTGGAATTTGCTTTGTTTATTTACAAAAATATCGATTGACCTATTTATGTGATGAAAAAACAGTTTTTGTTTAAAAACTTATTCAATAAGGAAAGAAAGTATAGCATTACTCTATATTAGTCGGCTACATGTGTTTTTTTTTTAGAGCATACGTTAATTAAAAATTATAGATCAAACAACATTATTTTTTGCAGTGTTAGTATGGATTTACGTCATACGCTAACGGATCCGGCTAGAGAGTTATATGTTTTGGTTTCGATTATAGTTGATGTCATTTTTTTTACTTTTGAAATCACCACTATATGTTGAATACAATATAATAATCGATATACACAGATCAATAAAGGATATTCTACTTTAATTCAAATATTAAGCATTTTCATCTAGATAGAATTTTTCTATAAATACTAATATTAATGTTTATATATCCACTTTACGTTTTTAAATTTTAAACTTTGAACTAATATATGTCATCCACAGAGAGAATGTTTCGCTGTATTATAGTTTTTCAGTGCAGCTAGATTATCACTCATCCAAAGTCTGGGATGAAACCAACAAGCATATAGTGGCTAGGCAGTGTCCCCATCTAATATGCCACAGCATCGGCGCTATCGACAATAATATCTAACAATACTTTATACACCACTATTTCCACTGGGCTCCATTTGTTTTTTTTTACAAAAACCTTTGCATTACGCTAAAATAGTAGCAGATGATATCCTTCCCAATAGTGTTCAACCCGAAACGAAGGGCTTTTATTTAGTCATCTACAGACAGACTGTTTCTCTATTTCTCATCTCTCTCTCTCTCTCTCTCTCTCTCTCTCTCTCTCTCTCTCTCTCTCTCTCTTTCTTGATAGATTGAGATTATAGAGAGAGATTATAATTATTTCCGCCCCATGTTTCTTAACTGTTGAGGACTGTTGGTGAATGAAAATTCCGTCAGTCCGCCTATGTGCGAAGTCGTGACCTTTAATAACGTTTATGTTTTTAGAAACGTTTTAATTCGCATGATTATCGTTGCAGTTGCTGTTGGTCCTGTGGTTATGTTTCTTGTAAATGGAAACAGAGATTGCTTTGTTGCAGGGTTCGTTTCCCATGGCCAGCAGCAACCGTAACTTACTGAAATGATTCCGGAAGGATGAAACACTAGTGTCTGTAGGTATTGAAAATTATTATTTATAATCTCCATATAAAATATTTTGATTGCAGAAATTCACCCCTGTACCAAAGTACCGTAAGTTTGCAATAACAGATACCACATACAAGTTTAATACATCTACCCCTACAGCCACTATCTTATGTAGCTTACGACCACCATTTCTGCCTCATCACTCGTGATAATAAAATGCTACATTACATCCGATGAGCAACACCATCACAATCGCTACAAGTACAGAGGAAGCAGTCCATATTTTCCTCCCTATTTATTAAGTCCTAACACCACTATCAGTTGAGACCGGGACTAATTCTACATTTTCTCACACTACTGTGATTGCACCGCCATTAACTCGCTATCAGCTACACAGACATAACATAATCTTACACATTTCCGCTTCAAAAATAATACACCCTCCCCAGGCAAAGTGCACCCACTCCGTTTGGCTACTACCGCCTATTCCACATAAACGAACGTTTACTCTACATTAAACGATCTTATTTCCCCAGACAATGCTTCTGATAAAAAAATCCATCTGCCGTTGCTAAATGCATTGGGAAAAATATTACATGTACATACACGTTTCTACATTTCCACTTCTCTGTTAATTATAAATATTATATATATTTATTACATTATTATATCAAATGATTTATTACATTATTATATTATATAATTTATTACATTATTATATCAAATAATTTATTACATTATTATATCAAATAATTTATTACATTATTATATCAAATGATTTATTACATTATTATATCAAATAATTTATTACATTATTATATCAAATAATTTATTACATTATTATATCAAATGATTTATTTTCCTACTTTTACTCATGACTCCGGGTTTGATCCTTCCTACTTTCCAACCATAACATTTTTAAAACTCCCCCCCCCGTCCCGGAAACAGACACTCGGGCAACGCCGGGTACCCCTGCTTGTATCAAATAAATTATTACATTATTATATCAAATAATTTATTACATTATTATATCAAATGATTTATTACATTATTATATCAAATGATTTATTACATTATTATTTCAAATAATGTATTACATTATTGTATTATATAATTTATTACATTATTATATCAAATGATTTATTACATTATTATATCAAATAATTTATTACATTATTATTTCAAATAATGTATTACATTATTGTATTATATAATTTATTACATTATTATATCAAATGATTTATTACATTATTGTATCAAATGATTTATTACATTATTGTATCAAATGATTTATTACATTATTATATCAAATAATTTATTACATTATTATTTCAAATAATTTATTACATTATTATATCAAATAATTTATTACATTATTATATCAAATAATTTATTACATTATTATATCAAATGATTTATTACATTATTATATCAAATAAATTATTACATGATTATTTCAAATAATTTATTACATTATTATATCAAATAATTTATTACATTATTATATCAAATAATTTATTACATTATTGTATTATATAATTTATTACATTATTATATCAAATGATTTATTACATTATTATATCAAATAATTTATAACATTATTATATCAAATGATTTATTACATTATTATTTCAAATAATTTATTACATTATTATATCAAATGATTTATTAAATTATTATATCAAATGATTTATTACATTATTATATCAAATGATTTATTACATTATTATATCAAATGATTTATTACATTATTATATCAAATAATTTATTACATTATTATATCAAATGATTTATTACATTATTATATCAAATGATTTATTACATTATTATTTCAAATAATTTATTACATTATTATATCAAATGATTTATTACATTATTATATCAAATGATTTATTACATTATTATATCAAATGATTTATTACATTATTATATCAAATGATTTATTACATTATTATTTCAAATAATTTATTACATTATTATATCAAATGATTCATTACATTATTATATCAAATAAATTATTACATGATTATTTCAAATAATTTATTACATTATTATATCAAATAATTTATTACATTATTATATCAAATGATTTATTACATTATTATATCAAATGATTTATTACATTATTATTTCAAATAATTTATTACATTATTATATCAAATGATTTATTACATTATTATATCAAATGATTTATTACATTATTATATCAAATGATTTATTACATTATTATTTCAAATAATTTATTACATTATTATATCAAATGATTTATTACATTATTATATCAAATAATTTATTACATTATTATATCAAATAATTTATTACATTATTATATCAAATGATTTATTACATTATTATATCAAATAAATTATTACATGATTATTTCAAATAATTTATTACATTATTATATCAAATGATTTATTACATTATTATATCAAATGATTTATTACATTATTATATCAAATGATTTATTACATTATTATATCAAATGATTTATTACATTATTATATCAAATAATTTATTACATTATTATATCAAATGATTTATTACATTATTATATCAAATGATTTATTACATTATTATTTCAAATAATTTATTACATTATTATATCAAATGATTTATTACATTATTATATCAAATGATTTATTACATTATTATATCAAATAATTTATTACATTATTATATCAAATAATTTATTACATTATTATATCAAATAATTTATTACATTATTATATCAAATGATTTATTACATTATTATATCAAATAAATTATTACATGATTATTTCAAATAATTTATTACATTATTATATCAAATAATTTATTACATTATTATATCAAATAATTTATTACATTATTATATCAAATGATTTATTACATTATTATATCAAATAAATTATTACATGATTATTTCAAATAATTTATTACATTATTATATCAAATAATTTATTACATTATTATATCAAATAATTTATTACATTATTGTATTATATAATTTATTACATCATTATATCAAATGATTTATAACATTATTATATCAAATAATTTATTACATTATTATATCAAATGATTTATTACATTATTATATCAAATGATTTATTACATTATTATTTCAAATAATTTATTACATTATTATATCAAATGATTTATTACATTATTATATCAAATGATTTATTACATTATTATATCAAATGATTTATTACATTATTATTTCAAATAATTTATTACATTATTATATCAAATGATTTATTACATTATTATATCAAATAATTTATTACATTATTATATCAAATAATTTATTACATTATTATATCAAATGATTTATTACATTATTATATCAAATAAATTATTACATGATTATTTCAAATAATTTATTACATTATTATATCAAATAATTAATTACATTATTATATCAAATGATTTATTACATTATTATATCAAATGATTTATTACATTATTATATCAAATGATTTATTACATTATTATTTCAAATAATTTATTACATTATTATATCAAATGATTTATTACATTATTATATCAAATAAATTATTACATGATTATTTCAAATAATTTATTACATTATTATATCAAATAATTTATTACATTATTATATCAAATGATTTATTACATTATTATATCAAATGATTTATTACATTATTATTTCAAATAATTTATTACATTATTATATCAAATGATTTATTACATTATTATATCAAATGATTTATTACATTATTATTTCAAATAATTTATTACATTATTAGCTCAAATGATTTATTACGTTATTATATCAAATGATTTATTACATTATTATATCAAATGATTTATTACATTATTATATCAAATAATTTATAACATTATTATATCAAATGATTTATTACATTATTATATCAAATGATTTATTACATTATTATATCAAATAATTTATTACATTATTATATCAAATGATTTATTACATTATTATATCAAATGATTTATTACATTATTGTATTATATAATTTATTACATTATTATATCAAATAATTTATTACATTATTATATCAAATGATTTATTACATTATTATATCAAATGATTTATTACATTATTATATCAAATGATTTATTACATTATTATATCAAATAATTTATTACATTATTGTATTATATAATTTATTACATGATTATATCAAATGATTTATTACATTATTATATCAAATAATTTATTACATTATTATATCAAATGATTTATTACATTATTATATCAAATGATTTATTACATGATTATATCAAATGATTTATTACATTATTATTTCAAATAATTTATTACATTATTATATCAAATAATTTATTACATTATTATATCAAATTATTTATTACATTATTATATCAAATGATTTATTACATTATTATATCAAATAATTTATTACATTATTATATCAAATGATTTATTACATTATTATATCAAATGATTTATTACATTATTATATCCAATAATTTATTACATTATTATATCAAATGATTTATTACATTATTATATAAATTAATTTATTACATTATTATATCAAATAATTTATTACATTATTATATCAAATAATTTATTACATTATTATATCAAATGATTTATTACATTATTATATCAAATAATTTATTACATTATTATATCAAATAATTTATTACATTATTATATCAAATAATTTATTACATTATTATATCAAATAATTTATTACATTATTATATCAAATAATTTATTACATTATTGTATTATATAATTTATTACATTATTATATCAAATGATTTATTACATTATTATATCAAATAATTTATTACATTATTATATCAAATGATTTATTACATTATTATATCAAATGATTTATTACATTATTATATCAAATGATTTATTACATTATTATATCAAATGATTTATTACATTATTATATCAAATGATTTATTACATTATTATATGAAATAATTTATTACATTATTATATCAAATGATTTATTACATAATTATATCAAATGATTTATTACATTATTATATCAAATGATTTATTACATTATTATATCAAATGATTTATTACATTATTATATCAAATAATTTATTACATTTTTATATCAAATGATTTATTACATTATTATATCAAATGATTTATTACATTATTATTTCAAATAATTTATTACATTATTGTATTATATAATTTATTACATTATTATATCAAATGATTTATTACATTATTATTTCAAATGATTTATTACATTATTATATCAAATGATTTATTACATTAATATTTCAAATAATTTATTACATTATTATATCAAATAATTTATTACATTATTATTTCAAATAATTTATTACATTATTATATTAAATGATTTATTACATTAATATTTCAAATAATTTATTACATTATTATTTCAAATAATTTATTACATTATTATATCAAATGATTTATTACATTATTATTTCAAATGATTTATTACATTATTATTTCAAATAATTTATTACATTATTATTTCAAATGATTTATTACATTATTATATCAAATAATTTATTACATTATTATATCAAATAATTTATTACATTATTATATCAAATGATTAATTACATTATTATATCAAATAATTTATTACATTATTATATCAAATGATTTATTACATTATTATATCAAATGATTTATTACATTATGATATCAAATAATTTATTACATTATTATATCAAATGATTTATTACATTATTATTTCAAATGATTTATTACATTATTATATCAAATACATTATTACATGATTATTTCAAATAAATTATTACATTATTATATCAAATAATTTATTACATTATTATATCAAATGATTTATTACATTATTATATCAAATGATTTATTACATTATTATTTCAAATAATTTATTACATTATTGTATTATATAATTTATTACATTATTATATCAAATGATTTATTACATTATTATATCAAATAATTTATTACATTATTATATCAAATGATTTATTACATTATTATATCAAATGATTTATTACATTATTATATCAAATTATTTATTACATTATTATATCAAATAATTTATTACATTATTATATCAAATAATTTATTACATTATTATATCAAATGATTTATTACATTATTATATCAAATGATTTATTACATTATTGTATCAAATAATTTATTACATTATTATATCAAATAATTTATTACATTATTATATCAAATGATTTATTACATTATTATATCAAATGATTTATTACATTATTATATCAAATAATTTATTACATTATTATATCAAATGATTTATTACATTATTATATCAAATGATTTATTACATTATTATATCAAATGATTTATTACATTATTATATCAAATGATTTATTACATTATTATATCAAATAATTTATTACATTATTATATCAAATGATTTATTACATTATTATATCAAATTAATTGTTACATTATTATATCAAATGATTTATTACATTATTATTTCAAATAATTTATTACATTATTATATCAAATAATTTATTACATTATTATATTAAATGATTTATTACATTATTATATCAAATGATTTATTACATTATTATATCAAATAATTTATTACATTATTATATCAAATGATTTATTACATTATTATATCAAATGATTTATTACATTATTATATCAAATAAATTATTACATGATTATTTCAAATAAATTATTACATGATTATTTCAAATAATTTATTACATTATTGTATCAAATGATTTATTACATTATTATATTAAATGATTTATTACATTATTATATCAAATAATTTATTACATGATTATTTCAAATAATTTATTACATTATTATATCAAATAAATTATTACATAATTATATCAAATAATTTATTACATTATTATATCAAATAATTTATTACATTATTATATCAAATAATTTATTACATTATTATATCAAATAATTTATTACATTATTATATCAAATGATTTATTACATTATTATATCAAATGATTTATTACATGATTATTTCAAATAATGTATTACATTATTATATCAAATAATTTATTACATTATTATATCAAATGATTTATTACATTATTATATCAAATAATTTATTACATTATTATATCAAATAATTTATTACATTATTATATCAAATGATTTATTACATTATTATATCAAATAATTTATTACATTATTATATCAAATGATTTATTACATTATTGTATCAAATGATTTATTACATAATTATATCAAATAATTTATTACATTATTATATCAAATAATTTATTACATTATTATATCAAATGATTTATTACATTATTATATCAAATAATTTATTACATTATTATATCAAATAATTTATTACATGATTATTTCAAATAATTTACTACATTATTATATCAAATAAATTATTACATTATTATATAAAATAATTTATTACATTATTATATCAAATAATTTATTACATGATTATTTCAAATAATTTATTACATTATTGTATCAAATGATTTATTACATTATTATATCAAATAATTTATTACATTATTATATCAAATAATTTATTACATTATTGTATCAAATGATTTATTACATTATTATATCAAATGATTTATTACATGATTATTTCAAATAATTTATTACATTATTATATCAAATGATTTATTACATTATTGTATTATATAATTTATTACATTATTATATCAAATGATTTATTACATTATTATATCAAATGATTTATTACATTATTATATCAAATAATTTATTACATTATTATATCAAATGATTTATTACATTATTATATCAAATGATTTATTACATTATTATTTCAAATGATTTATTACATTATTATATCAAATAATTTATTACATTATTATATCAAATGATTTATTACATTATTATTTCAAATGATTTATTACATTATTATTTCAAATAATTTATTACATTATTATATCAAATGATTTATTACATTATTATATCAAATAATTTATTACATTATTATATCAAATGATTTATTACATTATTATATCAAATGATTTATTACATTAAATTTATTACATTATTATATCAAATAATTTATTACATTATTATATCAAATAATTTATTACATTATTATATCAAATAATTTATTACATTATTATATCAAATAATTTATTACATTATTATATCAAATAATTTATTACATGATTATATCAAATAATTTATTACATGATTATTTCAAATAATTTATTACATTATTATATCAAATAATTTATTACATTATTATATCAAATGATTTATTACATTATTATATCAAATGATTTATTACATTATTATATCAAATAATTTATTACATTATTATATCAAATAATTTATTACATTATTATATCAAATAATTTATTACATTATTATATCAAATAATTTATTACATTATTGTATCAAATGATTTATTACATTATTATATCAAATGATTTATTACATGATTATATCAAATAATTTATTACATGATTATTTCAAATAATTTATTACATTATTATATCAAATGATTTATTACATTATTATTTCAAATGATTTATTACATTATTATATCAAATAATTTATTACATTATTGTATTATATAATTTATTACATTATTATATAAAATGATTTATTACATTATTATATCAAATAATTTATTACATTATTATATCAAATGATTTATTACATTATTATTTCAAATGATTTATTACATTATTATATCAAATGATTTATTACATTATTATATCAAATAATTTATTACATTATTATATCAAATGATTTATTACATTATTATATCAAATAATTTATTACATTATTATATTAAATAATTTATTACATTATTATTTCAAATGATTTATTACATTATTGTATCAAATGATTTATTACATTATTATATCAAATAATTTATTACATTATTATATTAAATAATTTATTACATTATTATATCAAATAATTTATTACATTATTGTATCAAATGATTTATTACATTATTATATCAAATGATTTATTACATTATTATATCAAATAATTTATTACATTATTATATCAAATGATTTATTACATTATTATATCAAATGATTTATTACATTATTATATCAAATGATTTATTATATTATTATATTAAATAATTTATTACATTATTGTATCAAATGATTTATTACATTATTATATCAAATGATTTATTACATTATTATATCAAATAATTTATTACATTATTATATCAAATAATTTATTACATTATTATATCAAATAATTTATTACATTATTGTATTATATAATTTATTACATTATTATATCAAATGATTTATAACATTATTATATCAAATAATTTATTACATTATTATATCAAATGATTTATTACATTATTATATCAAATGATTTATTACATTATTATTTCAAATAATTTATTACATTATTATATCAAATGATTTATTACATTATTATATCAAATGATTTATTACATTATTATATCAAATGATTTATTACATTATTATTTCAAATAATTTATTACATTATTATATCAAATGATTTATTACATTATTATATCAAATAATTTATTACATTATTATATCAAATAATTTATTACATTATTATATTAAATGATTTATTACATTATTATATCAAATAATTTATTACATTATTATATCAAATAATTTATTACATTATTATATCAAATGATTTATTACATTATTATATCAAATAAATTATTACATGATTATTTCAAATAATTTATTACATTATTATATCTAATAATTTATTACATTATTATATCAAATGATTTATTACATTATTATATCAAATGATTTATTACATTATTATTTCAAATAATTTATTACATTATTATATCAAATGATTTATTACATTATTATATCAAATGATTTATTACATTATTATTTCAAATAATTTATTTCATTATTATATCAAATGATTTATTACGTTATTATATCAAATGATTTATTACATTATTATATCAAATGATTTATTACATTATTATATCAAATAATTTATAACATTATTATATCAAATGATTTATTACATTATTATATCAAATGATTTATTACATTATTATATCAAATAATTTATTACATTATTATATCAAATGATTTATTACATTATTATATCAAATGATTTATTACATTATTGTATTATATAATTTATTACATTATTATATCAAATAATTTATTACATTATTATATCAAATGATTTATTACATTATTATATCAAATGATTTATTACATTATTATATCAAATGATTTATTACATTATTATATCAAATAATTTATTACATTATTGTATTATATAATTTATTACATTATTATATCAAATGATTTATTACATTATTATATCAAATAATTTATTACATTATTATATCAAATGATTTATTACATTATTATATCAAATGATTTATTACATTATTATATCAAATGATTTATTACATTATTATTTCAAATAATTTATTACATTATTATATCAAATAATTTATTACATTATTATATCAAATTATTTATTACATTATTATATCAAATGATTTATTACATTATTATATCAAATAATTTATTACATTATTATATCAAATGATTTATTACATTATTATATCAAATGATTTATTACATTATTATATCCAATAATTTATTACATTATTATATCAAATGATTTATTACATTATTATATCAAATAATTTATTACATTATTATATCAAATAATTTATTACATTATTATATCAAATAATTTATTACATTATTATATCAAATGATTTATTACATTATTATATCAAATAATTTATTACATTATTATATCAAATAATTTATTACATTATTATATCAAATAATTTATTACATTATTATATCAAATAATTTATTACATTATTATATCAAATAATTTATTACATTATTGTATTATATAATTTATTACATTATTATATCAAATGATTTATTACATTATTATATCAAATAATTTATTACATTATTATATCAAATGATTTATTACATTATTATATCAAATGATTTATTACATTATTATATCAAATGATTTATTACATTATTATATCAAATGATTTATTACATTATTATATCAAATGATTTATTACATTATTATATCAAATAATTTATTACATTATTATATCAAATGATTTATTACATAATTATATCAAATGATTTATTACATTATTATATCAAATGATTTATTACATTATTATATCAAATGATTTATTACATTATTATATCAAATAATTTATTACATTATTATATCAAATGATTTATTACATTATTATATCAAATGATTTATTACATTATTATTTCAAATAATTTATTACATTATTGTATTATATAATTTATTACATTATTATATCAAATGATTTATTACATTATTATATCAAATGATTTATTACATTATTATATCAAATAATTTATTACATTATTATATCAAATGATTTATTACATTATTGTATTATATAATTTATTACATTATTATATCAAATGATTTATTACATTATTATATCAAATGATTTATTACATTATTATATCAAATAATTTATTACATTATTATATCAAATGATTTATTACATTATTATATCAAATGATTTATTACATTATTATTTCAAATGATTTATTACATTATTATATCAAATAATTTATTACATTATTATATCAAATGATTTATTACATTATTATTTCAAATGATTTATTACATTATTATTTCAAATAATTTATTACATTATTATATCAAATGATTTATTACATTATTATATCAAATAATTTATTACATTATTATATTAAATAATTTATTACATTATTATATTAAATGATTTATTACATTAATATTTCAAATAATTTATTACATTATTATTTCAAATAATTTATTACATTATTATATCAAATGATTTATTACATTATTATTTCAAATGATTTATTACATTATTATATCAAATGATTTATTACATTAATATTTCAAATAATTTATTACATTATTATATCAAATAATTTATTACATTATTATTTCAAATAATTTATTACATTATTATATTAAATGATTTATTACATTAATATTTCAAATAATTTATTACATTATTATTTCAAATAATTTATTACATTATTACATCAAATGATTTATTACATTATTATTTCAAATGATTTATTACATTATTATTTCAAATAATTTATTACATTATTATTTCAAATGATTTATTACATTATTATATCAAATAATTTATTACATTATTATATCAAATAATTTATTACATTATTATATCAAATGATTAATTACATTATTATATCAAATAATTTATTACATTATTATATCAAATGATTTATTACATTATTATATCAAATGATTTATTACATTATGATATCAAATAATTTATTACATTATTATATCAAATGATTTATTACATTATTATTTCAAATGATTTATTACATTATTATATCAAATACATTATTACATGATTATTTCAAATAAATTATTACATTATTATATCAAATAATTTATTACATTATTATATCAAATGATTTATTACATTATTATATCAAATGATTTATTACATTATTATTTCAAATAATTTATTACATTATTGTATTATATAATTTATTACATTATTATATCAAATGATTTATTACATTATTATATCAAATAATTTATTACATTATTATATCAAATGATTTATTACATTATTATATCAAATGATTTATTACATTATTATATCAAATGATTTATTACATTATTATATCAAATAATTTATTACATTATTATATCAAATAATTTATTACATTATTATATCAAATGATTTATTACATTATTATATCAAATGATTTATTACATTATTGTATCAAATGATTTATTACATTATTATATCAAATTATTTATTACATTATTATATCAAATAAATTATTACATGATTATTTCAAATAATTTATTACATTATTATATCAAATAATTTATTACATTATTATATCAAATGATTTATTACATTATTATATCAAATAATTTATTACATTATTATATCAAATAATTTATTACATTATTATATCAAATGATTTATTACATTATTATATCAAATGATTTATTACATTATTATATCAAATAATTTATTACATTATTATATCAAATGATTTATTACATTATTATATCAAATGATTTATTACATTATTATATCAAATGATTTATTACATTATTATATCAAATGATTTATTACATTATTATATCAAATAATTTATTACATTATTATATCAAATGATTTATTACATTATTATATCAAATAAGTTATTACATTATTATATCAAATAATTTATTACATTATTATATCAAATAATTTATTACATTATTATATCAAATGATTTATTACATTATTGTATTATATAATATATTACATTATTGTATCAAATGATTTATTACATTATTATATCAAATTAATTGTTACATTATTATATCAAATGATTTATTACATTATTATTTCAAATAATTTTTTACATTATTATATCAAATAATTTATTACATTATTATATTAAATGATTTATTACATTATTATATCAAATGATTTATTACATTATTATATCAAATAATTTATTACATTATTATATCAAATGATTTATTACATTATTATATCAAATGATTTATTACATTATTATATCAAATAAATTATTACATGATTATTTCAAATAAATTATTACATGATTATTTCAAATAATTTATTACATTATTGTATCAAATGATTTATTACATTATTATATTAAATGATTTATTACATTATTATATCAAATAATTTATTACATGATTATTTCAAATAATTTATTACATTATTGTATCAAATAATTTATTACATTATTATATCAAATAATTTATTACATTATTATATCAAATAATTTATTACATTATTATATCAAATAATTTATTACATTATTATATCAAATGATTTATTACATTATTATATCAAATGATTTATTACATGATTATTTCAAATAATGTATTACATTATTATATCAAATAATTTATTACATTATTATATCAAATGATTTATTACATTATTATATCAAATAATTTATTACATTATTATATCAAATAATTTATTACATTATTATATCAAATGATTTATTACATTATTATATCAAATAATTTATTACATTATTATATCAAATGATTTATTACATTATTGTATCAAATGATTTATTACATAATTATATCAAATAATTTATTACATTATTATATCAAATAATTTATTACATTATTATATCAAATGATTTATTACATTATTATATCAAATAATTTATTACATTATTATATCAAATAATTTATTACATGATTATTTCAAATAATTTACTACATTATTATATCAAATAAATTATTACATTATTATATAAAATAATTTATTACATTATTATATCAAATAATTTATTACATGATTATTTCAAATAATTTATTACATTATTGTATCAAATGATTTATTACATTATTATATCAAATAATTTATTACATTATTATATCAAATAATTTATTACATTATTGTATCAAATGATTTATTACATTATTATATCAAATGATTTATTACATGATTATTTCAAATAATTTATTACATTATTATATCAAATAATTTATTACATTATTGTATCAAATGATTTATTACATTATTATATCAAATGATTTATTACATTATTATATCAAATAATTTATTACATAATTGTATCAAATGATTTATTACATTATTATATCAAATGATTTATTACATTATTATATCAAATAATTTATTACATTATTATATCAAATAATTTATTACATTATTATATCAAATGATTTATTACATGATTATATCAAATAATTTATTACATGATTATTTCAAATAATTTATTACATTATTATATCAAATAATTTATTACATTATTATATCAAATGATTTATTACATTATTATATCAAATAATTTATTACATTATTATATCAAATGATTTATTACATTATTATATCAAATAATTTATTACATTAAATTTATTACATTATTATATCAAATAAATTATTACATTATTATATCAAATAATTTATTACATTATTATATCAAATAATTTATTACATTATTATATCAAATGATTTATTACATTATTATATCAAATAATTTATTACATTAAATTTATTACATTATTATATCAAATAATTTATTACATTATTATATCAAATAATTTATTACATTATTATATCAAATAATTTATTACATTATTATATCAAATAATTTATTACATTATTATATCAAATAATTTATTACATGATTATATCAAATAATTTATTACATGATTATTTCAAATAATTTATTACATTATTATATCAAATAATTTATTACATTATTATATCAAATGATTTATTACATTATTATATCAAATGATTTATTACATTATTATATCAAATAATTTATTACATTATTATATCAAATAATTTATTACATTATTATATCAAATAATTTATTACATTATTATATCAAATAATTTATTACATTATTGTATCAAATGATTTATTACATTATTATATCAAATGATTTATTACATGATTATATCAAATAATTTATTACATGATTATTTCAAATAATTTATTACATTATTATATCAAATGATTTATTACATTATTATTTCAAATGATTTATTACATTATTATATCAAATAATTTATTACATTATTGTATTATATAATTTATTACATTATTATATAAAATGATTTATTACATTATTATATCAAATAATTTATTACATTATTATATCAAATGATTTATTACATTATTATTTCAAATGATTTATTACATTATTATATCAAATGATTTATTACATTATTATATCAAATAATTTATTACATTATTATATCAAATGATTTATTACATTATTATATCAAATAATTTATTACATTATTATATTAAATAATTTATTACATTATTATTTCAAATGATTTATTACATTATTGTATCAAATGATTTATTACATTATTATATCAAATAATTTATTACATTATTATATTAAATAATTTATTACATTATTATATCAAATAATTTATTACATTATTGTATCAAATGATTTATTACATTATTATATCAAATGATTTATTACATTATTATATCAAATAATTTATTACATTATTATATCAAATGATTTATTACATTATTATATCAAATGATTTATTACATTATTATATCAAATGATTTATTATATTATTATATTAAATAATTTATTACATTATTGTATCAAATGATTTATTACATTATTATATCAAATGATTTATTACATTATTATATCAAATAATTTATTACATTATTATATCAAATGATTTATTACATTATTATATCAAATGATGTATTACATTATTATATTAAATAATTTATTACATTATTGTATCAAATGATTTATTACATTATTATATCAAATGATTTATTACATTATTATATCAAATAATTTATTACATTATTATATCAAATGATTTATTACATTATTATATCAAATGATTTATTACATTATTATATTAAATAATTTATTACATTATTGTATCAAATGATTTATTACATTATTATATCAAATGATTTATTACATTATTATATCAAATAATTTATTACATTATTATATTAAATAATTTATTACATTATTATTTCAAATGATTTATTACATTATTGTATCAAATGATTTATTACATTATTATATCAAATAATTTATTACATTATTATATTAAATAATTTATTACATTATTATATCAAATAATTTATTACATTATTGTATCAAATGATTTATTACATTATTATATCAAATGATTTATTACATTATTATATTAAATAATTTATTACATTATTGTATCAAATGATTTATTACATTATTATATCAAATGATTTATTACATTATTATATCAAATAATTTATTACATTATTATATTAAATAATTTATTACATTATTATTTCAAATGATTTATTACATTATTGTATCAAATGATTTATTACATTATTATATCAAATAATTTATTACATTATTATATTAAATAATTTATTACATTATTATATCAAATAATTTATTACATTATTGTATCAAATGATTTATTACATTATTATATCAAATAATTTATTACATTATTATATCAAATAATTTATTACATTATTGTATCAAATAATTTATTACATTATTGTATCAAATGATTTATTACATTATTATATCAAATGATTTATTACATTATTATATCAAATGATTTATTACATTATTATATCAAATGATTTATTACATTATTATATCAAATAATTTATTACATTATTATATTAAATAATTTATTACATTATTATATCAAATAATTTATTACATTATTGTATCAAATGATTTATTACATTATTATATCAAATGATTTATTACATTATTATATCAAATGATTTATTACATTATTATATCAAATGATTTATTACATTATTATATCAAATGATTTATTACATTATTATATCAAATAATTTATTACATTATTATATTAAATAATTTATTACATTATTATATCAAATAATTTATTACATTATTGTATATATGGTTTATTACATTATTATATCAAATGATTTATTACATTATTATATCAAATGATTTATTACATTATTATATCAAATGATTTATTACATTATTATATCAAATAATTTATTACATTATTATATCAAATAATTTATTACATTATTATATCAAATAATTTATTACATTATTGTATCAAATGATTTATTACATTATTATATCAAATAATTTATTACATTATTATATCAAATGATTTATTACATTATTATATCAAATGATTTATTACATTATTATTTCAAATGATTTATTACATTATTATATCAAATAAATTATTACATTATTATATCAAATAATTTATTACATTATTATATCAAATAAATTATTACATTATTATATCAAATAATTTAATACATTATTATATCAAATAATTTATTACATTATTATTTCAAATAAATTATTACATTATTATATCAAATAATTTAATACATTATTATATCAAATAATTTATTACATTATTATATGAAATAATTTATTACATTATTGTATCAAATGATTTATTACATTATTATATCAAATGATTTATTACATGATTATATCAAATAATTTATTACATTATTATATCAAATAATTTATTACATTATTGTATCAAATGATTTATTACATTATTATATCAAATGATTTATTACATGATTATTTCAAATAATTTATTACATTATTATATCAAATAATTTATTACATTATTATATCAAATGATTTATTACATTATTATATCAAATAATTTATTACATTATTATATCAAATAATTTATTACATTATTATATCAAATGATTTATTACATTATTATATCAAATAATTTATTACATTATTATATCAAATGATTTATTACATTATTGTATCAAATGATTTATTACATAATTATATCAAATCATTTATTACATTATTATATCAAATAATTTATTACATTATTATATCAAATGATTTATTACATTATTATATCAAATAATTTCTTACATTATTATATAAAATAATTTATTACATGATTATTTCAAATAATTTACTACATTATTATATCAAATAAATTATTACATTATTATATCAAATAATTTATTACATTATTATATCAAATAATTTATTACATGATTATTTCAAATAATTTATTACATTATTGTATCAAATGATTTATTACATTATTATATCAAATAATTTATTACATTATTATATGAAATAATTTATTACATTATTGTATCAAATGATTTATTACATTATTATATCAAATGATTTATTACATGATTATTTCAAATAATTTATTACATTATTATATCAAATAATTTATTACATTATTGTATCAAATGATTTATTACATTATTATATCAAATGATTTATTACATGATTATATCAAATAATTTATTACATGATTATTTCAAATAATTTATTACATTATTATATCAAATAATTTATTACATTATTATATCAAATAATTTATTACATTATTATATCAAATAATTTATTACATTATTATATCAAATGATTTATTACATTATTATATCAAATAATTTATTACATTATTATATCAAATGATTTATTATGTTATTATATCAAATAATTAATTACATTATTATATCAAATATTTTATTACATTATTGTATTAAATAATTTATTACATTATTATATCAAATAATTTATTACATTATTATATCAAATGATTTATTACATTATTATATCAAATGATTTATTACATTATTATATCAAATGATTTATTGCATTATTATATCAAATGATTTATTACATTATTATATCAAATAATTTATTACATTATTATATCAAATAATTTATTACATTATTATATCAAATAATTTATTACATTATTATATCAAATGATTTATTACATTATTATATCAAATAATTTATTACATTATTATATCAAATAATTTATTACATTATTATATCAAATAATTTATTACATTATTATATCAAATAATTTATTACATTATTATATCAAATAAATTATTACATTATTATATCAAATAATTTATTACATTATTATATCAAATAATTTATTACATTATTATATCAAATAATTTATTACATGATTATATCAAATAATTTATTACATGATTATTTCAAATAATTTATTACATTATTATATCAAATAATTTATTACATTATTATATCAAATGATTTATTACATTATTATATCAAATGATTTATTACATTATTATATCAAATAATTTATTACATTATTATATCAAATAATTTATTACATTATTATATCAAATAATTTATTACATTATTATATCAAATAATTTATTACATTATTGTATCAAATGATTTATTACATTATTATATCAAATGATTTATTACATGATTATTTCAAATAATTTATTACATTATTATATCAAATAATTTATTACATTATTATATCAAATAATTTATTACATTATTATATCAAATAATTTATTACATTATTGTATCAAATGATTTATTACATTATTATATCAAATGATTTATTACATTATTATATCAAATAATTTATTACATTATTGTATCAAATGATTTATTGCATTATTATATCAAATGATTTATTACATTATTATATCAAATAATTTATTACATGATTATATCAAATAATTTATTACATTATTATATCAAATGATTTATTACATGATTATATCAAATAATTTATTACATGATTATTTCAAATAATTTATTACATTATTATATCAAATGATTTATTACATTATTATTTCAAATGATTTATTACATTATTATATCAAATAATTTATTACATTATTGTATTATATAATTTATTACATTATTATATCAAATGATTTATTACATTATTATATCAAATAATTTATTACATTATTATATCAAATGATTTATTACATTATTATTTCAAATGATTTATTACATTATTATATCAAATGATTTATTACATTATTATATCAAATAATTTATTACATTATTATATCAAATGATTTATTACATTATTATATCAAATAATTTATTACATTATTATATTAAATAATTTATTACATTATTATTTCAAATGATTTATTACATTATTGTATCAAATGATTTATTACATTATTATATCAAATAATTTATTACATTATTATATTAAATAATTTATTACATTATTATATCAAATAATTTATTACATTATTGTATCAAATGATTTATTACATTATTATATCAAATGATTTATTACATTATTATATCAAATAATTTATTACATTATTATATCAAATTATTTATAACATTATTATATCAAATGATTTATTACATTATTATATTAAATAATTTATTACATTATTGTATCAAATGATTTATTACATTATTATATCAAATGATTTATTACATTATTATATCAAATAATTTATTACATTATTATATCAAATGATTTATTACATTATTATATCAAATGATTTATTACATTATTATATTAAATAATTTATTACATTATTGTATCAAATGATTTATTACATTATTATATCAAATGATTTATTACATTATTATATCAAATAATTTATTACATTATTATATTAAATAATTTATTACATTATTATTTCAAATGATTTATTACATTATTGTATCAAATGATTTATTACATTATTATATCAAATAATTTATTACATTATTATATTAAATAATTTATTATATTATTATATCAAATAATTTATTACATTATTGTATCCAATGATTTATTACATTATTATATCAAATGATTTATTACATTATTATATCAAATTATTTATTACATTATTATATCAAATGATTTATTACATTATTATATCAAATGATTTATTACATTATTATATCAAATAAATTATTACATGATTATTTCAAATAAATTATTACATTATTATATCAAATAATTTATTACATTATTATATCAAATAATTTATTACATTATTGTATCAAATTATTTATAACATTATTATATCAAATAATTTATTACATTATTATATCAAATGATTTATTACATTATTATATCAAATAATTTATTACATTATTATATCAAATGATTTATTACATTATTATATCAAATAATTTATTACATTATTATATCAAATGATTTATTACATTATTATATCAAATGATTTATTACATTATTATATCAAATGATTTATTACATTATTATATCAAATGATTTATTACATTATTATATCAAATAATTTATTACATTATTATACCAATGATTTATTACATTATTATATCAAATGATTTATTACATTATTATATCAAATAATTTATTACATTATTATATCAAATAATTTATTACATGATTATTTCAAATAATTTATTACATTATTATATCAAATGATTTATTACATTATTATTTCAAATGATTTATTACATTATTATATCAAATAATTTATTACATTATTGTATCAAATGATTTATTACATTATTATATCAAATGATTTATTACATTATTATATCAAATGATTTATTACATTATTATTTCAAATGATTTATTACATTATTATATCAAATAATTTATTACATTATTGTATCAAATGATTTATTACATTATTATATCAAATAATTTATTACATTATTATATCAAATAATTTATTACATGATTATTTCAAATAATTTATTACATTATTATATCAAATAATTTATTACATTATTGTATCAAATGATTTATTACATTATTATTTCAAATAAATTATTACATTATTATATCAAATGATTTATTACATTATTATATCAAATGATTTATTACATTATTATATCAAATGATTTATTACATTATTATATAAAATAATTTATTACATTATTATATCAAATGATTTATTACATTATTATATCAAATAATTTATTACATTATTATATCAAATAAATTATTACATGATTATTTCAAATAATTTATTACATTATTATATCAAATGATTTATTACATTATTATATCAAATGATTTATTACATTATTATATCAAATGATTTATTACATTATTATATCAAATGATTTATTAAATTATTATATCAAATGATTTATTACATTATTATATCAAATAATTTATTACATTATTGTATCAAATAATTTATTACATTATTATATCAAATAATTTATTACATTATTATATCAAATAATTTATTACATTATTATATCAAATGATTTATTACATTATTATATCAAATAAATTATTACATGATTATTTCAAATAAATTATTACATTATTATATCAAATGATTTATTACATTATTATATCAAATGATTTATTACATTATTATATCAAATGATTTATTACATTATTATATCAAATGATTTATTACATTATTATATCAAATAATTTATTACATTATTATATCAAATCATTTATTACATTATTATATCAAATGATTTATTACATTATTATATCAAATGATTTATTACATTATTATTTCAAATGATTTATTACATTATTATATCAAATAATTTATTACATTATAGTATCAAATGATTTATTACATTATTATATCAAATGATTTATTACATTATTATATCAAATGATTTATTACATTATTATATCAAATGATTTATTACATTATTATATCAAATAATTTATTACATTATTGTATCAAATAATTTATTACATTATTATATCAAATGATTTATTACATTATTATATCAAATGATTTATTACATTATTATATCAAATGATTTATTACATTATTATATCAAATGATTTATTACATTATTATATCAAATGATTTATTACATTATTATATCAAATGATTTATTACATTATTGTATCAAATTATTTATTACATTATTATATCAAATAATTTATTACATTATTATATCAAATGATTTATTACATTATTATATCAAATGATTTATTATATTATTATATCAAATGATTTATTACATTATTATATCAAATGATTTATTACATTATTATATCAAATAATTTATTACATTATTATATCAAATGATTTATTACATTATTATATCAAATGATTTATTATATTATTATATCAAATAATTTATTACATTATTATATCAAATAAATTATTACATTATTATATCAAATGATTTATTACATTATTATATCAAATGATTTATTACATTATTATATCAAATGATTTATTACATTATTATATCAAATAATTTATTACATTATTATATCAAATGATTTATTACATTATTATATCAAATGATTTATTACATTATTATATCAAATGATTTATTACATTATTATATCAAATAATTTATTACATTATTATATCAAATGATTTATTACATTATTATATCAAATGATTTATTACATTATTATATCAAATGATTTATTATATTATTATATCAAATGATTTATTACATTATTATATCAAATAATTTATTACATGATTATTTCAAATAAATTATTACATTATTATATCAAATGATTTATTACATTATTATATCAAATGATTTATTACATTATTATATCAAATGATTTATTACATTATTATATCAAATGATTTATTACATTATTATATTAAATAATTTATTACATTATTATATCAAATAATTTATTACATTATTATATCAAATGATTTATTACATGATTATATCAAATAATTTATTACATGATTATTTCAAATAATTTATTACATTATTATATCAAATGATTTATTACATTATTATATCAAATGATTTATTACATTATTATATCAAATAAATTATTACATTATTATATCAAATAATTTATTACATTATTATATCAAATAATTTATTACATTATTATATCAAATGATTTATTACATGATTATATCAAATAATTTATTACATGATTATTTCAAATAATTTATTACATTATTATATCAAATGATTTATTACATTATTATATCAAATGATTTATTACATTATTATATCAAATGATTTATTACATTATTATATCAAATAAATTATTACATTATTATATCAAATGATTTATTACATTATTATATCAAATGATTTATTACATTATTATATCAAATGATTTATTACATTATTATATCAAATAATTTATTACATTATTATATCAAATGATTTATTACATTATTATATCAAATGATTTATTACATTATTATATCAAATAAATTATTACATTATTATATCAAATGATTTATTACATTATTATATCAAATGATTTATTACATTATTATATCAAATAATTTATTACATTATTATATCAAATGACTTATTACATTATTATATCAAATGATTTATTACATTATTATATCAAATGATTTATTACATTATTATATCAAATAATTTATTACATTATTATATCAAATGATTTATTACATTATTATATCAAATGATTTATTACATTATTATATCAAATGATTTATTATATTATTATATCAAATGATTTATTACATTATTATATCAAATAATTTATTACATGATTATTTCAAATAAATTATTACATTATTATATCAAATGATTTATTACATTATTATATCAAATGATTTATTACATTATTATATCAAATGATTTATTACATTATTATATCAAATGATTTATTACATTATTATATCAAATAATTTATTACATTATTATATCAAATAATTTATTACATTATTATATCAAATGATTTATTACATGATTATATCAAATAATTTATTACATGATTATTTCAAATAAATTATTACATTATTATATCAAATGATTTATTACATTATTATATCAAATGATTTATTACATTATTATATCAAATAATTTATTACATTATTATATCAAATAATTTATTACATTATTATATCAAATAATTTATTACATTATTATATCAAATGATTTATTACATGATTATATCAAATAATTTATTACATGATTATTTCAAATAAATTATTACATTATTATATCAAATAAATTATTACATTATTATATCAAATAATTTATTACATTATTATATCAAATAATTTATTACATTATTATATCAAATAATTTATTACATTATTATATCAAATGATTTATTACATTATTATATCAAATAATTTATTACATTATTATATCAAATAATTTATTACATTATTATATCAAATGATTTATTACATTATTATATCAAATAATTTATTACATTATTATATCAAATAATTTATTACATTATTATATCAAATAATTTATTACATTATTATATCAAATGATTTATTACATGATTATATCAAATAATTTATTACATGATTATTTCAAATAATTTATTACATTATTATATCAAATGATTTATTACATTATTATATCAAATAATTTATTACATTATTATATCAAATAATTTATTACATTATTATATCAAATGATTTATTACATTATTATATCAAATGATTTATTACATTATTATATCAAATAATTTATTACATTATTATATCAAATAATTTATTACATTATTATATCAAATGATTTATTACATTATTATATCAAATGATTTATTACATTATTATATCAAATGATTTATTACATTCTTATATCAAATAAATTATTACATTATTATATCAAATGATTTATTACATTATTATATAAAATGATTAATTACATTATTATATAAAATAATTTATTACATGATTATTTCAAATGATTTATTACATTATTATATCAAATAATTTATTACATTATTATATCAAATAATTTATTACATTATTATATCAAATGATTTATTACATTATTATATCAAATGATTTATTACATTATTATATCAAATAATTTATTACATTATTATATCAAATGATTTATTACATTATTATGTCAAATGATTTATTACATTATTATATCAAATGATTTATTACATTATTATATCAAATAATTTATTGCATTATTATATCAAATAATTTATTACATTATTATATCAAATGATTTATTACATTATTATATCAAATGATTTATTACATTATTATATCAAATAATTTATTACATGATTATTTCAAATAATTTATTACATTATTATATCAAATGATTTATTACATTATTATATCAAATAATTTATTACATTATTATATCAAATGATTTATTACATTATTATATCAAATGATTTATTACATTATTATATCAAATAAATTATTACATTATTATATCAAATGATTTATTACATTATTATATAAAATGATTAATTACATTATTATATCAAATAATTTATTACATTATTATATCAAATGATTTATTACATTATTATATCAAATGATTTATTACATTATTATATCAAATAAATTATTACATTATTATGTTCGTATTGAAGCCAAATTATTTATTTTATTAAAACATTTGGTTTATAACTGGATGTTACCAGACTTTTTTTTTTTTTTTTTTTTAAATTACATTTTCATCCAAAACAAGACACATTGTCACTTTGATGTAGAGGGCTACTATCAGGGACATGAGCTACAGGGGTACTATGTGGGGAGTAGGGCAGCAAGATGTCGGTTCACGTTACTTCTGCAGTAAGTCATTTTTTTGCCTTTTTATGATAACACAATGAGTTTTTAAAATAAATTATTTTGGATGATTAAAATCCAAGAAGTGTTTCCATTTTTTTTTTTTTTTTAGATTTCGTCATAACGCAAGAAGTGTTCAAACTAAAGTATTTCATTTTTTTTTATATATAAATATATGATTTCGTCACCCCGTTCTGTTCATATACGTTACATACTCAACTGTATCCCCTTCCGGTAGCTTTATTTTTTTTCAGCAATTATCTTGGACATTACCCAATAAACAATATTATCTATCTAATTGCCGATGGTTCACCGAAATAAATAATTACAGCTGCCGTACAGACATGAGAAATAACTATTTTTTCTAATTTCTTCGGGTTAACTATTTACTAAATTTGTTATTTTATACCTTTACGTTTTGTCTTATTTTTGAATTATTTTCAGTATTGAGACATGTCATTTCATTAAGTACGATTGATTAGACTTGAACATTATTACTTCAGCATTATTTTTTTCGAAAAATAAACGTACGAAAATAAACATATATTAAAGTATAATCTCAAACTATAAACATGTATGGAACTTTGCAATTTTTAAATAATATTGTGGTACTTAAATAATATTCTATAGGCACCGCCAAAACTGGGGGGGGGGCAGGTCTTTTTAAAAATCTACCAAAAATCAGGTAATTATCCGATCAATACGAAATTTTCAGCGATTATTAGGAGAAGAATGAACTTTATAACAGTCTACTTATTTTTTATAAACGATATTTATATATATATTTTTTTTTTGCTTACAAACCCCCCCTTGTTTTGAAGTGGGAACAAATATGCCTAAAATAATCATCTGAAACCGAACAAAACATATTGTGTTGTTGTAAGGGACAGAATTATAGATTAAAAAAAAAAAAAAAACTTGTTTGCATACCTTATTTTGACGTCTGAATATCAGAACTTCGATTGTGTTTAATTATCCCGCTTTTGAGTTTTGAAGTGTGAAATTCGGTGAATATGTTAAGTAAAATAATTAATTTAAGTTAAGCAAAACAAAAAACAATTTTTTTTAATATTTATACGAAAAAAGCCATTTTAAAATTTTTTATAAATAAATTAACAATTTTTTTTTAGCGAGCCGAATAATGCATGACCATTATTAAACAGGGAATGCTTTGAATAATCGATACAAAAAAAAATTCGATAAATATTGTGCCCTTTGTGTTAAAAATAGCATCATTTTTTTCGATCCCGTTTGAAAACGTTTGCCGCCTTTTGACTACGGTGGACCAAACGCGCTGAAATATTTTTTTTTTATTCTGCTTTAAATTGCCCCCCCCCATTTTGGGGAGCCTGGCCCCCACACACATACACATTAAAAACCAAACTCATACAAATGGTCACCCATCTGGTACTGACCAGCCTCAGCTTAATAATACATTGAAATTTTCGTCACTGAAAAATAAGCTTTTTTGGCCTGTTTGGTCTTCCATAGTTTTCTCCTTATCAAACGCAAACGTAAACAGAGTCGATCTAGACTCTACATCGACGCGAAATATCTGGTTACCTATATGAATAAGTGGAATTATTTGAAATTCAGGAACTTATAATATTTTTGCATATTCTCTTAGAAAACCATCCTAAATCTTAGTTAGACAATAAATAAATAAATTAATTATTTCAAAAACCTTTTTTTTTAAATATATAAGTACGTTTTTTGTGCAAGACAAAAAATGTCAATTGTTAACTTTTTGGGAAAATTTAACATTTAAAATTTAATTAAAAATAGTAGAAAAAGTTTTACATTATTCTGTTTTCTATATGATAAAATTCAGGGTTTTATCTTTCTGGAAAAAAAAAAGTTACTCAGAAATAATGGATTTTAATAAATGTAATTTAGTATTAAAAAACAACAACAACTTGATTTTGCGGCCATTTTTGGCGGTGCCTAATATTGTAGTTTTGGTAACGTGCTGATATAACGGCGTTATTACTTCACGAGCCATTTTTTACCAGGTGTGGGGTTAACTATTCTGTTCTTCCACTTAAAAACTTAATAAAACAAACAAATATCGTGAAATTTGATTTTGACATGAAAACCTACTTATAAATAGTGCGGTATTAAAAAAATACTATAAGTATTGAGAAAATAAACAGAAGAAACAGACATTTTGCTATTTTTGCGTTTGTATTACACTTAGACAAACTCTGTCACAGCAAAGCGTGGTCGGGTGCAGATAATTATATATATATACTAGCAGGCCGACCGGATTGATTGGTCGTAAAATACGTTTAAATATGATATTTTGTTTAATGCAGATTTCGTATTTATTATTATATCATACTGGACCCAATATATAGTAATGATTTAAAAAGTTTTTTAAAAATGATCCACGCACCACCATCGAGAATCGAAACCAAAACTTTTAGCTTACAATTTACTTTTTCCTATGACTT